>NC_044406.1:75078083-75381113 GCF_006542625.1 Nomascus leucogenys | reverse complement strand
GATCCATACTGAAAAGAATAACAAATTGGGTTTCATCAAAATTAATAACATTTGCTCTGTGGAAGGCACTTTTAAGAGAATAAAAAACACAAGCTACAGAATAGGTGGAAATATTTTCAAATCACAAATTCAAATCATTGCGTTGATTGGTAGGTAGTTCATTTGTAGTTATCTCTAAATACTATTTCATTGTATGGATGTACCACAGTGCATTTTTTTTGTCCATTCACCTATTGAGAGACATATATTATATACAGAATGTATAAAGACCTTTCAAAACTCCAGTTTAAAAAAACTAAAAAATGGTAGCCAGGTGCATGGCTCACATCTGTAATGCTAGCACTTCGGAAGGCCGAGGTGGGTGGATCACTTGAGGTCAGGAGTTCAAGACCAGACTGGCCAACACAGTGAAACCTCAACTCTACTAAAAATACAAAAATTAGCCAGGCATGGTGGCAGGTGCCTGTAATCCCAGCTACCAGGGAGGCTGAGACAGGAGAATTGCTTGAACCTGGGATGCAGCGGTTGCAGTGAGCCGAGATTGTGCCATTGCACTCCAGCCTGGGCAACAAGAGCGAAACTCCGTCTCAAAAACAAAAACAAAAACAAAACTAAAAAGCGAACAATAAACTTGAACACATACTGCACCAAATAACATATGCAAGTGAAAAATAAGCACATGGAAAATAATAAGCATCATTAGCAATTAGGGAAATGCAAAGTAAATTCATGTCACGATACCATGATATCTGTTAGAATGGCTAAAATTTAGAAATATATATATTGATTTAATGGGTGCAGCACACCATCATGGCACATGGATACGTATGTAACAAACCTGAACATTGTGCACATGTACCCTATAACTTAAAGTACAATAAAAAAATAAATAAATAAATAAAAACTTGTCAAAGATGAAGATCAACTAGAACGAACATTACCGGTGGGAATACAAAATGCTACATCCACTTTGAAAGAGAATGTAGCAATTATATACTATACAACCCAGTAATAACATTCCTCGATACACACTCAAGTGAACTGAAAACTAATCTACACAAGAAAACCCCCACTATAATTTTTACAGCAACTTTGTTCATAATCACCAAAAATATGGTGATTGCCAAGATGTCCTTCAATAGGTGAAAGGCTTAACTATAGTACATCCATACAATGTTGGGAAATACAAAAGGAACGACCTACCAGTCCACACAACAATATGGATGAATCGTAAGTGCATATTGCTAAATAAAGAAGCCAGTCTGATAAAGCTAGATATTCCATGATTCCAATTATATAACATTCTTGAAATGGCAAAACCAAATAAACATGAATTAATAACCAAGGAAATCTGAGTAAATAATGGATTTTAGTGACAAATAATGTATCAATATTGGTTCAAAAGTAACAAATACACCATAGTAATGTTGAGATGCTAATAATAGGAAAAATCGAATGTCTGAGGTTAAAAACAAAAAAACCTATTTTTCTTCTGTTCTCACACCACACAACAATGAACACAGAGAGTTATGAGATCAAATGTGTGGGGATTTCACTCCAACAAGAAGAAAGCAATCAATTCTGCAGTGACACCAGCTGAATTTCCTCCAATTTAATGCTGATGTTACCTGGAGATGGCATTAGATCCAACAGATTGAGGGCACAGTCCTGCAAGACTGACCTCTCCACCAGACACCAATCAAGCCTGGGCCTCTGAAAGTTCTGGCCCATAGGTTTCAAGTTTGAGTTATCATACCCCCCATTTGTGGTTTGATTAATTTCTTAGTGTCACTCATAGAACTCATATAAATTCTTAACATTTCCCAGTTTATTATAAAGGATATTACAAAGGATACTAAAATCAGATCAAATATTTGAATAGGTCAAGGTATATGGTAAGGGGTGTGAAGCTTCCAGGCCTTCCCTGAACATGTTGTCTTCCAGGACCCTCCACATGTTCAACAATCCGAAAGCTCTACATAGCCAGCCCTCTTGGGTTCTTAGGAAGACGTTATTAGGTGGGCATGATTGATTAAAACATTGGTCAATGGTGATCAACTTAATCTTCAGCCTTTGTACACTCTTTGGAAGTTTTGCCCTCCAATCATGGCTTGGTCTTTCTGGTGACTAGACCCCCAGGGGCTGCAAGCCATAAGTCAACTCATTAGAATACAAAAAGGCATCACTTTGGAGATTCTGAGGATTTTAGTAGTCGTATGCCAGGAAATCATTAAAGACCAAATACATATTGTACAATATCACAAGAGTATAGAGGAAAATTCTGTACTATCTTTGCAACATTGCTGTAAATCTAAAAATATTTTTATATCTTTTATTTAAAATATTCATAAAATCCTATAATAAATAAGCCTATTCTTCCATATTATTAAAATAAAAGTTTAAATGTTAAAATTTAATGGAGGAGCACAGTAGATTAAGATTCTAAATAATAGAGAATTTTGTTATAAAGAAGGCTATAGAATTAATTATAATAGCCTATTAAAAACAAGCTGAAAGACATCTACTTCTTATTTTCTCCCATCTTAACTAACTCCTCCTGTTTTGCTCCAAAACAAAACACACACACAAGCACTCAGAAACAAAGAAATGCACATCCCCAAAATCTTTAGAAAATGAAATTAATAGAAACTGCCATTGGTCTGGTATCTAAATTAGATGTTTTACCCATTGTAGTACCTGACATATAGTATAAAGTAAATACTTCTTGAACATAGTTATTACGATGGCTTAGTTCATTTTATGTTGCAGTAAATGAATACCTGAGACTGGGTAATTAATAAAGAAAAGTGTTTTTTTGGCTCACAGTTCTACAGGCTATACAAGAAGCATGTTGCCAGCATCTGCTTTTGGTGAGTGCCTCAGGTAGCTTCCACTCAGAGCAGAAGGCAAAAGGCAGCTGGTGTGTGCAGAGATTACATGGCAAGGGAGGAAGTGAGAGAGGGAGATGAGGAAGGTGTCAGGTTCTTTTCAACAGTCAGTTCTCAGGGGAACTTAACAGAAAGAGAGCTCACCTCCAAGGGAGGGCATTGATCTCTTCGTGAGGAATCAGACCCTATGAACTAAACACTTCCTAGTAGGCCCCGCCTTCAAAATTGGGATCAAGTTTCCACATGATATTTGGAGAACAAGCATCCAAACTATGGCATACAATAATGAGTGAAATAAATGGTATCTAGTATTTGGTTTAAGTCTGAAATTTTGAAAAGAAAATTTTTAAATGTTGCTTTGAAATCAACCCCTTATGCAGATGATGAAACGGAATGGCCAGATTGGAAATAATCGTTTGCAGTAAAACTTTTCTAACCCCAGGAACATTCCACATATTTTATGTTGTGCATATTTCATGTTGAAGTCTATGTTGAATTCAAGGAAAGACTACACATTTTAACAAACACCAATAAAAATGTATGTTTTTAAAAAGGATGCCCTTATAAAGTTAGAGTAAAATATGTTAATGCATATTAGGCAAAATCAGGCACTATTTTCTTGTATCTAGCATTCACATATCTCCTTTGTAATGCATATCCTGATTGCCCCACAAAAATGTAATGTAACTTTTTTTTTGCCTCTCTCTTACAGTATTTGTATTCAGCATTGATTATTTGTGAATGATTTTAGACTACTACAGATTTTAAGCTCTTAAGGACAAATGTTATCTTCTTTAACTATTCATGCTCCATGTTTATCACAGTGCTTGGACCAAAAAAGGCATTAAGTATTTGTTGAGTAAATGAATGAATGGATGAAGAAAGGAATAATCACAATTATATTATAGTGTTTCTTTTGAAAATTAGACTTCAAAATGTAACATCTTGCGGGTTCACTCTGCATCTGCACATGCATATATGTAACCAGTAGGTAGTTTTCATAACTAGTAAAGATATTAATTGTTCCATCTACAGTTTATACCATCTATTTTTCTGTGACCAGTATCGCATATTAATACAAGTGTTGGTTGAGGGGAGGCTACCATCTATGACCATGGGACTAAGTTCTCCCAAAATCCGACAACATATACTTTACTTGTATGGTGTGAAACCTAGCTGAACTGACCATGTCACACTGTAACATCAAAGTATGATAGATCTTCAGTACTTATTGTGCACTTGTATATACAAGTAGCCTTGTATTTTCAATGTGTTTTAATGTGCTTTTTCTTCTATTACATTAATAACTATACCCTCTTTTAGGCATAAAATTAATTCAAGTTTTATAGAATTCTGACCTATGAACAATTATGTTATAGTGGAGTTCCAGAGAATTTTTAAAAAAGGTTAGGAGCACCACATAAAATTCATTTGCAAATTAGGTGGAATATACTTCAATGTTAAATCATCTTCTTAAGCCCCTTCTTTTAAACGGCATATACAATGCAACTAAAACTGGATAATCACTTGCCAACTTTTATTGAAATCATGGTCATTTTTTGGGATTTTAAGCTTCCCCCCCACCATTGCAGCTGAACGTAATGAACAATTTGTTTTTAATTCGCTGTAACTCACAGGAAAGCCAGATCGATTTTTTGGTCATTAAAATTTGTAAAGAAAAGATTGCTCTTAAGTGCCAAATCTATTATAGAAAGAGTTTAAAGTTGGCATCAGTCTTCATAGATGATTTTTTTACTTCACTGAAATGATGTTTATAATGGAAACACTGTTCTTTATGAGCAAGTGCCCAACCTGACACATCAGCAAACCAATGACCCACATTCACATAAAGAAGAAATTTCTTCCTTCCATTAAGATATTTTTCACCCATCTCTCATATTGATATAGGAATAACTGTAAAATATTTATCATAAATTAGTATTTAAGAAATATTTATATGCTGTTTTTGTTTTACCATGAGAGATATTTTTTAACTTGAGATTTCATATATGCCCATGAGCTACTAACAAATACATTTTATATAAAGAGAGAAAAACTAATGTACACATCTCAGCTTAGCTTATCAATATTTGATGTATTCCTGATAAGAAAGAGTTCAGGTTTAGGGAACTGAACCTAAAATATTCTGACCTTCTCCACTGAAACACTGCTGCAGCATAAGGCCATATTAAAATAGATTTCTCAACTTGCTTTGAAACTCATATTTAACAAACAATGCAAAAATTTCACATGTAACAATACATTCTTTTATTTTAATATTTAAAATACCTACTTAAAGTTTTAAATGTCCAGAATGTATGTGCATAGCTCTCCATACCTGTCCAGGCACAGATAGATGGTTATACATATTGAGTGTGAAAAAGAAGAGAAGCCACATACTGAAAATCTCAAAAATGACAATATGCATATCTCTATGCCTAGGCACATGCATTTCTTAATATGAAGGATATTCATAGGTGAACTTTTAGGTTTGTAATTTTTAAGATCAATGGGTCAGAGTAATAATAATGGAGGGTCAGGCAGGCTTCACCAATTAAATGTCATCACAGTAAGCATTAGTGATCCATAGTTTTAATCGGCTGGTAAAAATTAGGTCAACTGAGAGAGATTGTTTGTATAGCTACTAAAGAAGACCTGCTTTGAACAGAGCTGCCTAAAAGCTGTTGCCACAGGTTTAGATTACCAGGAGCCTCTTGGAGTAATCAGAATTTTGTGTGCATTTTGAGAACAAATTCTACCCAATTTGAGGAGTAGTTCTACTCTACTCTTTGGGGTAACTTCAATTCCATCATGGCAGAATAAAAGATTATGCCCTGACTGAATAAGTGACATCAGAATAGGTATCAGGTCATACTTCCTAAACACTTGGGTCATGTAGATATATTCAGCACATAAGCAAACATAAAATAAGATTTTTCAATAATATTGTGCTTTTCACTTGGGTTAGAATATGCTGAATTTTTTTCTTTAATGAGGAGGAGAGGAAGAGTCATGACTAAAATCGCCTTTAAGGGGAGCATGGTGTTTAAAACACACACATATTGTATGGCTGTATTGAGAAGACATAAAAGTATTTGCAGCCTGAGTAGGGGTAACATGGTATTAAAACCAGTTGAGTAAGTACATACAGTTGGACAGAAGTAGTTTGAATAGTATTGTGGAATTAGGCACATAGTAGGCACACAATATTTGCTCTATATTTGTAAGGACAGTACATTTTTCCTCTGGCAGCACGGCGATTCTTGAGCAATAAAACCTATGGAGGAAAAAACTTCAGTCCAGGTATTTATAATCACACAGGTGGAGGCTGGTCAATTTATAGGGTCTATCATTTTAGGAGATGCCAATACAAGCCTGGACTGAGTGTCAGTAGCATGGGTCTAGGCCAAGCGATGAACTAACTCTATGGCTTCTAGGGGATATATCACTGCTATCCAACAAGCAATCTCTTTGAATTTCTTCACATCATTTATTTTTGTAAATCTTCCTAATGCGTGGGAGAGCCCCGGAGGATTAATGACGACAGATGTTTTTAAATATTGATGTTTCCAGTTTCTAATATGAATGGCAGAAGTGAGTCAGATCCAGGTCTCTTCTAGGAGCATACACTCTTCTGTTCTCTTGTCTCCAATTGAAACTACCAGTGGTGATATTTACTGAAAAGTTCTTTGCCTCTCCCCTCCCTTATCTTTTCCTTCTGCTCTTCCCTTATTTCTTTCCTTCTTTTCTCCTTCTATCCCTTTCCCCCTTTCTTCTTTCCTCCCTCCCTCTCTTTCCTCCTCTCTTCCTTTGACCTTTCCTTTGCTTCTTTAATTCTAGTGATTGTTCAGCATTTTCTATGTACTGGACACTGACTGAAAATGCAGAGATAAATGCCCAAAGCCCTAGAACTCAGTAACCTAAGTTAAATACGAGCAAAAAGAAATCAAATTTAGCAAACATAAGGAAGGCTACACTTGCCTGGTGCTTTTCAATGACAAAGGAAGAACACATGACACAGTTGGTAATGGGGTACAGAGTGGTGGGTGGGAGGAGGGAGCGTCATGTGAAATCACTAAAGCTTTTGCTGAAAAAAAGGAGCTTCCTGAGACTAGTAATAAGAGTTTAAAATTAGCTAGGTGAAGCTTAAGCACAGCATTTGAATCAAACGGAGAAATGAGGTTATGTAAAGTAACAGAGGTTTAAAGCAGTACGGCATGTTTAGGAGAACTACGACCTGATATCTATGATGAATCTGAAAATGGGCATCTACAAAATCCCTATAGCCAACATCCTACTCAATATCTAAATACTAAATGCTTTCCAGGAACAATGCAAGAATGTGTACTCTCACTATTTCTATTCAGTATTTTACTGGAGGTCCTATCCAGTTAAATAAGGCAATAAGTAAAAGATATACAGAATGAAAAAGAAAAAGTGAAACGCTGTTATTCCTAAATAATATGAACATGCATGTAGAAAAGATTAAGGATTCTACAGAAAGCTACCAAAATGAATAGCTGAATCTAGTGAGCTCATAGTATACAACATCAATAAACAAAAAATTACACTTCAACAAACTAGCAATAAACATTTGAACATTGAATTTTTTTTGCATTTCAATATTTCCTTTAATGGTAACAGAATAGATGGAGTTTGGCATAGTATGGTAAGAATTGTCTATCTTTTTTTTTTATTATACTTTAAGTTCTAGGGTACATGTGCACAACGTGCAAGTTTGTTACATATGTATACATGTGCCGTGTTGGTGTGCTGCACCCACTAACTCGTAATTTACATTAGGTATATCTCCTAATGCTATCCCTCCCCCTCCCCCCACCCTGCGACAGGCCCTGGTGTGTGATGTTCCCCTTCCTGTGTCCAAGTGTTCCCACTGAATATTGAATTTTTTTAAAACAATCTATATTTACAAAGGCATCAACAAGATACAGGAATGAATTTAGTGAAATATGTGCAAGTTTTGTACCCTAAAAATCATAAAGCATTCCTTTATGAAGGAAATAAAATAATACTTAAAGGGAGAGCTATATATGTTCATGCATTGGAAGATTCAATGTTGTTAACATGGTAGTGTTCCCCAAATTGATCTATTTATTTGATATAATTCCAATCACATCCTCTTAGTAAGCTTTGTTAGAAGAAATTAATTAATTTAAATTTATATAGAAAGGCAAAAGATCTAGGATTGCCAATTTAAAAAAAAATCTTGCATTACCCAATTTCAAGACTTACAGGCTACAATAATCATCACAGTGGGGTCCTGATGTAAGATTAAGAATAAAAACCCTTCCTGTGTCCATGTGTTCTCATTGTTCAATTTCCACCTATGAGTGAGAACATGCGGTGTTTGGATTTTTGTCCTTGCGATAGTTTGCTGAGAATGATGGTTTCCAGTTTCATCCACGTCACATGGACACAGGAAGGGGAACATCACACACCGGGGACTGTTGTGGGGTGGGGGAAGGGGGGAGGGATAGCATTAGGAGATATACCTAATGCTAAATGACGAGTTAATGGGTGCAGCACACCAACATGGCACATGTATACATATGTAACAAACCTGCACGTTGTGCACATGTACCCTAAAACTTAAAGTATAATAATAATAAAATAAAATAAAGAATAAAAACCCATGGGACCTAATAGAGGGTCCAGAAATAGACTCACACTTATTTGGTCATTGAATTTCCAACAAAGTTGCCAAGGTAATTCCCTGTGGAAAATATTTTCAACAAATGATTCTGGGAAAATTGAATATTCATATAGAAAATAAAACCTCAAAGTTTACCTCATAACAAAAAATAATTAACTCAAAGTGGATCATATATGAAAATATAAAAGCAAAAATGATAAAACTTCTATAAGAAAACAGTAGAAAATCTCTGTGTCATTGTGTTAGGCAAAAATGTACTATACAAAACACAAAATCACAAACTATAAAATAAAAATTTGATACAATGTAATTCATTAGAATTGGAAACTACAGCTCTTTGAAAAACACAGTTAGGAAAAGGAAAAGACAAATGACTAACTGGGATAAAATCTTTGTAAAATATATATTTGACAAAGAGCTTCCATCCAAACTATATAAAGAAATCTTACAAAACAGTAATATAAAACCAACAACCCAATTTTTAAAATGAGCAAAAGATTTTTGAGCATTTTAAACAGACTTTTTTTTTAAGTTTCTGGGTACATGTGCGGGATGTGAGGTCTGTTACATAGGTAAACGTGTGCCATGGTGGTTTGCTGAATCTGTCAACCCATCAACTAGGAATTAAGCCCAGCATGCATTTGCTCTTTTTCCTAATGCTCTCCCCCTTCACCCTCCCCCAACAGGCCCCAGTGTGTGTTGTCCCTCTCCCTGTGTCCATGTGTTCTCATTGTTCAGCTCCCACTTATAAGTGAGAACAGGTAGTATTTTGTTTTCCATTCCTGCATTAGTTTGCAGAGGATAATGGCCTTCCAGCTTCATCCATCTCCCTGCAAAGGACATAATCTCATTCCCCTTTATGGCTGCATAGTATTCCATGATGTATATGTACCACATTTTCTTTATCTAGTCTATCGTTAATGGGTATTTGGGTTGATTCCATGTCTTTGCTGTTGTGAATAGTGCTGCAATGAACATATACGTGCATGTATCTTTGTAATAGAATGATTTATATTCCTTTGGGTATATACCCAGTAATGAGATTGCTGGGTCAAATGGTATTTCCAGTTCTAAATCTTTGAGGAACCACCACACAGTCTTCCACAATGGTTGAATAAATTTACATTCCCACCAACAGTGTAAAAGTGTCCCTATTTCTCCACACATTGCCAGCATCTGTTGTTTCTTGACTTTTTATAATTGCCATTCTGACTGGCATGAGATAGTATCTCATTGTGGTTTTCATTTGCATTTCTCTAATGATCAATGATGTTCAGCTTTTTTTCATATGTTTGTTGGTCACATAAATGTCTTCTTTTGAAAAATGTCTCTACATTTCCTTTGCCCACTTTTTAATGGTTTCGGGTTTCTTTTTGTAAATATGTTTAAGTTCCTTGTAGGTTCTGGATATTAGACCTTTGTCAGATGGATATATTGCAAAAATGTCTCTCATTCGGTAGATTGTTTGTTCGGATGATAGTTTCTTTTGCTATGCAGAAGCTCTTTAGTTTAATTAGATCCCATTTGTCAGTGTTTGCTTTTGTTGGAACTGCTTTTGGAGATTTTTTCATAACATCTTTGCCCATGCCTGTGTCCTGAAGGGTATTGCCTAGATTTTCTTCTAGGGTTTTTATAGTTTTAGAAGAAGGATAAATTGTTGAGGGTGAAGATGAGCTTGACTTTCAAAATGCCGAGTTTAAGTCGCATTTTGGACACGTAGGGACCCAGTAAACAGGTGAACGTATAATCCGGGGCTCAGGTGAAGGATCTGTATTGGTATTTGATCATTCCCTCCTTCTTTTTCAGAAATGATATATTTTCATTTCAATTTGGTTTGGTTAGTTTGTTTTTGATAATGCAAATGGTTGAGAACTTAAAGGTTAAGCATGGAGAAAGTGCTTCCAATTACACCTTTGTCACAAGTCATGGATGGCTTCATAATTTCAAAAGCTATTAGATCTGTACAGCATTAAAGTGTGCTACTAAGAAGTTCCCTAGGGCAATTGTGAAGCTCATCAACGATGAGCATTACCTGACTTAACACGTTATTATCACAAACCAAATCTAACTTACTTTGGGAAAAGGTGCTTGGTGAAATGAGTATTAGTAAGGAAGACAAGAGTTTGATATCAAAGCCCTGAAGGACCAACTCACAGTACCATTTAGTAAAAATGCATGTAAAAACTGTGGGCTAAATCTTGTCTGTCATATTCAACTTAAAAACAAATGTGTTTATGTAAAACCTTGTGAGTTTTAGATCTGCTCAGATACAGAGGAGCTTCTGTACAGAAGACAGGAGATAAATAGAACCACAGAAGAAGAAAATATCCAGTAGGTGAAATCGGAAGTGATCAAGACAGACGTAACTAATTTCTTCCCAAGTCAATGTCTCCCTAACTTTGGATTTTTGACATTTACTTTATTATTTTACTGCCCACATATCAACCTTTTTAAATAACAAAATAACAAAAAGGAATGGTCATGTTTATTAAGGAGTAGTGTCTAGCATATAGCTTTACACAGCCCCATTCGTGCATCAGGAATCTAACACAAAGGCTGCAAACATGAATGAAAAAAGAGCTTCCTTCACAACTTGACACTTCACACCTCATATTTTCATCCATATAATCTATAGAAAAGTTAGGAAGGTTTGATATTACTTTTCTAAAAACAGGTAACTCAAACACTGTGAACCTTCCACTTTAATCTTCCTCTCTTGACTCATATGTTAATTAACACCAACTACTGAAAGTTTTAATAGCAAATTGACTTCTTTTGTTTTGATTTTCAATAGACTTTATTTTAGAGCAGTTTCTGTTCATAGCAAAATTGAGAAAAAACGTATAGATCCATACACCACCTGACTCCATATATCATAACACCCCTCCCGGCTCCCAGTCACTCACACCAGAGTGGTACATTTGTTGCAATTGATGAACCTATATTGACACATCTTAATCACCCAAAACCCTGAGTTTACATTAGGGTTCACTGTCAGTGCTGTATATTCTATGTGATTTCGCAGTGTATAATGACATTTATCCACAATTAGAGTGCTCTACAGAATAGTTTGACAGACTAAAAATCCTCTGTGATCCTCCTATTAATCCCTCATTCCCTCCAAACTCTTTTTCACTGTCTCCATAGTTCTGCCTTTTACAGAATGTCAGACCATTGTAATAATACAGTATGGGGCCTTTTTAGATTGGCTTTCTTCACTTAGCAATATGCATTTAAGCTACTCCCGTGTCTTTTCATTGCTTGATATTGCATTTCTTTTAGCAGCGAATAATATTCAATTGTCTTGATGTACCACAATTTATTTACACATTCACCTACTGCAGAATATCTTGGTTGCTTTCATGTTTTGGAAACTATGAAAAAAAAGCTGCTATACACATCACTATGCAGATTTTGTTTGGATGTAAGTTTTCAGCTCATTTGTGAAAATACCAAGAAGTGTGGACTTTTAAAAAACTCAGCCACAATGGCCAACCCTAAAGTTTAACAATAAATGCCATTACAGCCTCATCTACTATAAATACTGTGAACACTTCAAAGAGCTGGCCAGTTAACAGTATTTACCGGACACCTACAATAAGCACGGCACTGTACTTGCCAAGCTCTGTGGGAGATATGTAGAAATTTTTAAAACTGTACATAGTAACTAGCAAAAATCTTATAAACAAGGGAGAAAGTCAGCACATTCCATACATGTATAAAGGAGGAACACACGTGTTACTCTTTTCTATGGCCTTATCTCCTCAAGATGGGATTATTGCAGCTTCCAATTAAAGCCGAAGCTCCAGATACTCTTCATACCTACCACTCTGCTCCAATATAACCACCTAGATCTGCCAGATAAATCTTCCTGTTCCAGTATCCTCTGTTCGGAAGAGTTTCATTGGCTTCCTATTGACTATGGAATAAATTTAAAACCCCAGTTTGGAAAAAGATAATCATGACAATAAATCACAACCTATCTTTCCAACTTCATCTTCCACTCTTCTCTAAAGTGAATCATTTATTCATCACCCATTCTTCAATATGCCTCATCTTAAACCACATCTGTTTTGATTATACCCTCATTCCACCCTAAGCTTGTTTCCTTTTTACTTATCAAATATCCAAACACTACCCATCCTTCAAGACATACACTGAAATGCACCACACCCAAATATACCCAAGCATATTTCCTGACATATAGTAGTCACTCTGTACATGTTTGGTCAATGGAATTAAGTTCATACATATGTAAGAGAAGTGTAAGAAAGTGGAAGGAGCACTGAAGTAGAATTCAGGCAACGTAGGCTCTAATTCCAGCTTTGTCTTTCATTTAAATTTATCTGATTTTGGTTTCTTCATCTGCAAAATAAGGATAATATCTGCTTCGAGTATTTTATAGGACACTTGCAAGGATAAAATAAATAAGAAATTGAATGTGAAATTATTTTGAAACACAAAGATGTTATTAGGTAATTATAATGATGATGATGACAATGAAGTACACTTGCATGTACAGAACTGTTTGCTTTTAAAATAGCCGTCATTAAAGGTCACAATAAAGATAACCATGTAGTATGGGCATACACACAAATTCATGTCTCACAAATATCTGTTTTTGTGTATATCTACATGAGCAGTATAATGTATGATGCTCCTACACAATAGCTAACAGTTTTTAATCGACTAAGGCTTATTTTCTGTTCCTGAAAATCATATACATTTTCTAGGTAGGATAATAGAAAGGTTGCATTACAACATCACTTGAATTTGTTTGGCTTTTCTATCTGATAGAACTCCCCTCAAAAGTCACTCTCGTTCTAAAGAAGACATTAAAAGCCCAGAAGGAGGCTGCTGAAATGGACTCATGCTATAAACAAGTGTTATAGGCAATAATGGGGAATAAAAAACACTTAATCCTTGCTAACATCTAATGTTGTGGGATAATAACATACATTACTTCTGTAATTGGGATTCATTTACTATAAGAAACACAAATGTACTTTTAAATGACTTCATTGTAGTTTGAGAAAGTCTATTATTTTTAATGATCTAATTTATCTACATATTACTTATCTATATTAAAGAATTCAGTTAATAGCAAGCAAATTTTTTAGTTTAGTGTCCACAGCCAAAATAATATGTACATACAACATATGCTATTGCATTTAACACAGAGTGTTAGCTAAAAGTTATGAGTTTTTAAAAAAGAGTAATCATTATAAGATTTAAAAGAATTAGACCATATTGGCTGCCTAACATAGTCTAAATGTTTTTTTACCCAAACCATAACTTCCAAAGAGAAAAGAAACTAGATTAACCTGTTGAGAATAACAGTAATCATACAAACATACTTCTGTGTGAGTCTTCTTTTTTGCACAGAAGGACTTGAAATATTGATAATAATTTAGATTCTTGACTTTTCCTATTTAAATAATCTACTCTTTCAGAGAAACACAGACTTTTCATTTTAGTCAGATAAAAGAGCAACTTGGAAGTCGCTTGCATTTCCATACCTTCTCTAGATTTGCTATTTTTGCTACCACTTGTTCCATCATAACTCATTTATTCAAAAAATATTTTTGAGTACCTTCTATGTGCTATAAATGGCCAGATGAAGAAAATAAAAGAGAATAAGCCATGGTATATATCCCCAACATACTCACAGTCGAGACTGGTTCTCAAAGTTTACTATCCATTAGAATCACCCAGAGGGCTTGTTGAGACAGATTGCTGGGCCCCGCTGCCAGTGTTTTTGATTCAGTAGGTCTGGGTTGAAGCCTGAGAATTTGCTTCGAAATTTGTACCCAAGTAATGCTAATGCTGATGGTCCAGGGACCACACTTTGAGAGCCATTAGTCTAGTAGGTGGATACAGACATGTTAATAGAAATAAACAGCAATTTGAAAAGTGAAATAATAGGTGAATATAAAGTGTTGTAAAAGAATAGAAAAAGTAATGACTAAATTTTCATGGGGAGTGTCTAAGAAAACTTCACAGAGGAGATAGGAGATAAGCAAGGAAAGGGTACTGCAGGCAGATGAATTTATCTTCTTTATTTTTCAAGTTGATAAATAAGGTTTGAATGGTAGATTGAGGGCAGAATATGGAACCACTTTTACATCGTGTGGAGAATTTCAATTTCATCTTGTGAACAATAAATGAATGTCAATGAAGGTTTATATCCATGAAGGTTACATGATGAAATTTGTGTGTCTGACTACATAGAGGATGGGTTGGAGTGAGAAGCGGGTGGAGAAACTACATAGATTTGTGCAGTAGTCTAAGTAAAAAGAGATGATAGCTGTACTGAGACAGTGGTAGTAGGGATGGAAACTCAATATGATGAACTCATCACTAATATTCCCTGTGCTTCCTTGTATGAAGCCAATAAAATGCTTACTTTTCACATGCCACACCTGCTTTCTAGAAGTAGGTGGAACAATTAAATGCAGTTTAAATCTACTGCAACCCTGCTTGTATGGCAATACACATGGTTGCTGCTGTTAGAAGATTTCATATTACGTCTTTAATTGTGGGTGTTTAGCAGACAGTCTCTTATTATTAAGATACTGCTGACTTTTATTGTCAATGTGGCCACAGGACAAAGCTAATAATTACCAGCACCAGAGGCAGCTTGTGGTTTTATATTACATTGAGGTAAATTACACTGGAATTAAAGTGGATTACTTTTATCAAATGGGGAATAAGCTGTTAATTAACTCCCCACTGTAGCAATCTTTTTCTGCGCTTGCAACTGTTATTAGGTCTAGATTAAACTGTTGAATTAATTTCCCACTTACTTACTATTTCCAGAGTTTTTAATTTACCTGGCAGCAGTTTTAATGGAAAATTGTATTAGTGAACATAAATTGTTTTGCGGAAGGGTAAACAGTTTGCAATAATGTTTATTAAGTCGTTTTGTTTGAGCAAAAATATAATTGCAGTTTTAATTAGTGCATGATAGTTGGAGTATTAGGTTTGAGATTACATCATGGTTTTCTGAGAAAACAATCACTCAGATAATCCCAGAATTTATAAATGATAGCAGATAGAAAAGCTGTGTCAATACAGCACTGACTCAGATTGTGTACCATATTTGAGGAAGAAAAATAGGAAACATCTAAGTGTTCTTGCTTCAGTTATCTTAAGGTTTATTGGCTGCTTCTGAATATCACTATCTTCTGTGAAAAGTATATATTGATGTAGTACATATGAAGGGTTATGTGAGAAAATTTTTAAAAATTAAGAGGTACAGATTTCTGTAAGGTAACATAAAAATGTGGAAATAAGGGAATGTATTTGTATAATCAACAAAATATTGTGATTTTTATAGCTATTTTTAGAATGCCGGTGATATCATTTATCTTATAATACAACCAATAATCGCACATTATGTTTGTATGGTGTTTTACAGAGGTGGGCCAATGGATATTGAACTTAGGAGGGACATGGGAGATAGTAGTGCATACTAAAAACTGAAGTCCTGAGAAAATAAAAGACTTTCCTAAGGACACAGAACTAGTAAGTGACTGGAGTAAGACAAAACATGAGACTGCTTATATGACTACATGTGTTCTCTTGGTTGGACATTTTACATTCCGTTTATTTCTTAATTACGTAATGTTGGGTCCCTTGGCTAATAATAAGCATTGTTTCATATTTGGATTGTTATATCCCAAAATAGTCTGAAATCTTTCCCTTTGATAATTTTAATATTACATTTTCAAGTTAATTTCAAATTATTTTCAATATTACAATTACTGGATCTATACACAACTGTTGTTTTATAGCTAAACCCTGTATTACAACTAGTGGAATTATCAAGGTGGCAATATCCACGTAAGTGGTCAAGACCATAAAATTAATATATTATTCTTCTTTAACATTTACTTGAAATCCAAAAATAATTGTGATATTTCTTAATTGGTGCTATAACTGTACACAAAATAATAAAATTTCCTTAAATTTAGGTCAATGGCATTGACTCCTTTAAAACTCCCTACTATTTTGTAGAAATCCAATGATCAGTCTCTACTTAGTACCCATACCATACTTATAAAGTGTTGTCTACTTCAGGAAAAAAAAGATAATTATCCTAAAGAAGGTGAACATGAGACAAAACTAGATTTCCCTCACTCCTTTCTTAAGAAACCTAGACCAATCTAAAGTCTAGTGCAGCAAAATATACTCATGAACTCCAAATATTCTGTATATGTCTTTCAAGTTATCATTTGGCCATTTACAATTTCAGCCTCCTCATATAAAGAGAAATGTTTATAGAATCATATTTATGTTGCTATCTTTTCACCTACCTGTTTCCAAATAAATGTTGGATTTGGAATAAGGAAATTAAGTATTAGAAACATGCATTCATGATGCAATACAGTTAAGGTATCAACATATCATGTAGTCATTAGAAATAATAACATGGAAAAGCAGAGTTCTAGAAGATCATGTCCCTTTTTGTAAACTGCATATTCATATACTTTATTCAAACAAAACCTTCCTAAGCTTGGATTAAAACTCTTTTGGATTAAAAACTAGAATACCAAAGTTTTATACATACACACAAAATATCTGTATGCACACACAGACAGAGAGAAAACCTTAATTTGGTGAATTTATGTATGTATTATATGTGTATACAATTTTAAGCAACATTAAATAGGTAGCTCAAATGTGAAATGCAGACCATTTAGGTTAAGAGCTTTTGAAAAGATTGTTATGATTAGATATACTGTCTGGTTAAAATGAGAAAAGCTCTTCACTCCTCCAAACTTTCCTAATCCTTCTTTTCAAGCATATATCATTCATAAGTCATATAATTAGGAAGGCATCCCACGTTCTTTCAAACGAAGTGAAATTGTGCTATCTTTTCTCAATGAAATAGACAATCTCATTGCCACAGATAAATTGAGGGGGGAAAAAGGAAGAAGAAATAAATAAAATAAATTTTACTGGCAAAAAACAAAACAAAACAAAACAAAACAAAAAACAAAACATGTGTCACCTTCTTGAAAACTCAACCATCCTGACAGGCCACAGTACAATAGTTACTATTACTTCGTGGCCACCCCCATGAAAAGAAAAACGAGAAAATATCACCTTGCTCCCAAATATCAAAAAATGAAAAAAAAAAAGTATGTGTTGGTGGGAAGCTTTACCTTTGGAATATAAATTCATTTTTATAACACCTTCAAAAGATTCTTTAAAAGCCCACTCACATGTTGTGATGGTTAATTTATGAGTCCACTTGACTGTGTTAAAGAATACACAGATAGCTGATAAAATATTATTTCTGGATGTGTCTGTGAGGGTGTTTCAGGAAAAGTTTAGCATTTGAATCAGTAAGCTTAGTAAAGGAGATCCACCCTCACCAATGTGGGTAGATATCCCATCCTCTGAGGGCCAAGATAGAACAAAAAGGAAGAGGAAAGATGAATTTGCTTTTGTTTCAGTTGCACCATCCATCCTTTCCTGCCCTCAGGTACCTGAGCTCTTTGTACTCAGGCCTTCAGACTCCTGGACTTATACCAGCAGCCCCCTTCAGTTCTCAGACCTTGATGTAGATCTTAGAGTTATGCCACAGGCTCCCTGTTTTTCAGGCCTTCACACTTGGACTGAATTACACCACTGGCTTTCCTAGTTCTCCAGCTTGCAGACAGCATATCGCAAGACTTCTCAGCCTCCATAAAGGCGTGAGCAAATTCCTGTAGTACATTTCTTCTTTTATCTCTCTCTCTCTCTCTCTCTCTCTCTATATATATATATATATATAATATATATATATATAGGATATATATATATATATATATATATATATATATATATAGGATATATATATATATATAGGATATATATATATATAGATATATATATATATATATAGGATATATATATATCCTATTGGTTCTGTTTCTCTGTAGAACTCTGACTGATACACACCTCTCACCTAATTTTATTATCCCAATGACCCGTATGCAGAGACTATCATTCCCATTTGATAGATGATACAACAGTAAAGTTAAGTGATTTACCTCAGTTCAAAATCTGGCTAAAGGTGCATCAAGGACTAGAAACAACCCATTATGTTTCTGTGATTCTTATATTCTACACTAACTAGCAGATACCATAACAGGGCCTTTCTTTTGGCCAATATTTAGAGCTTGAGAAAAGTAATGTGGCCTAGTATTTAAGAACACAATCTTCGAAAAGCCAGTTAGATTTGGCATTGATTCACTAGCAGTGTGACGTCTAGGAGCTTCTCTGTTTCCTCATCTACACAACAAAGATAATGAATGCTTACCTCATAGTTCTTACAGGAGTTAAATGAGATAAGAGATGTAAAGCACCTAGCACTCTTATTCCAGAACAGGCAACAATTTGCTTTCTAGGTCAATAAATGAGAGTTAGGCCCTCCCCACCATTGTATGGCCCTATTGAGAGGCTTCCTTGTATGAAAAACAGGAGAGCTTCCCCTATTGCGGGCTTTCTAGTACTTCTAGGATTCTACGAGTTCTGTTATTAAAATGAATAAAGGCATCTGAAGCATATAGAAAACATGTCATTAAATTGGCAAATGCCTCTCTTTTATTCATCATCACATAAGATATTTTGGGAGTCTGTGGGATGAAATAGCTATGGCACAAATCATAGTTTCTGTATTGGTTGGGAAATCTTGCTATTAAAGTCTAATTTAGATATTTTAGATGCTGGCATTAAAGTATATATTAACTGAGTAGCCATGATGGGCTTAAAAACTGAAAATAAATTGTGCTTCACATGATATTAGCATTATTTCCCCTGGTACTGCATTAAAATCCAGAGGGATGGACACCATCACAAGCTCTAAAATGTTTATGATACATTTTTTTAAATGCATACAAAAATATCCTATTGGAGTTTATTCAATTAATTTTAGTTTCTAATTTATAAAGTTTTCACTATTTAAGCAAAGGAAAATGAGAATTAAAATGCATTTGAAGACATAACGTGCCGATACCCAACACAATTTTACAACCTATTTAATATTTGAGTGATTTTAAAAATATTTGGCTTAAAATAGTAAAATACCCAAAACTAACAGTTTTGCTAAATTACATTTTTATGACATAATTTCAATTGGCTTTTTTCCTCTCAAAGATATAAATTATGCTTTAGTTTGCACAAAACTATAGGATGATAGAAATTAGAAGACTTTTTCCAAATGGTGGCTGCATGCCCATCTGATAGCATACATAGCACTAGGACTTCCAGAATGATTTACTCTTGTAAATATTGAAAACATTAACTCCTGAGAGCAAATGTGGGCTTCAAAACATATTGATCACATGTGGAAAGACAACTTTCTACAAAACGCATTACTTTTACATTTAATATAGACAAATTCAAGAATTACAAATAATAAAATGTTTTCAGCATGCATGTGATTCTGGATGGCTTTGAAGTCATTATAAGTATCCTGTGGCATTACTTAAGATATTATGCTATAGCATGAGGAACCTGTTACACTGCAGGTGTGTAGATTTATTCCATATGTTATAAACCATCTGGGTTATAAACAGTGGATGAATAATACATTTTGGTGGTAATGACATATATTTTATAGGTCAAGGAAAAAAATCGTTGAGCTCATCATGAGCTAGACTATAATACCCATAAAATCAAAATGTTTTTCTTCATTTTCCAACAAAATCTGTTTTCTTATTCCAAAATGTAGCCTACAGTAATAGTAAAGCATTAATTGACAAAAAGCAAAGAAATGCAAAGCAATATTTTTAAAAAAACGTACCACATACAGTATTTTGCATCATTCAAAACGATTTCACATATGATTTACATGTTTATACGCAATTCATAACAAGGTAAGAAATAAGCAGGGCAAGCATGACTATCTACATGTTACAGAGAAAAAAAAATATTCCTTGGAGAAGATAAATGGCTCATCAGAAACAATACATAATTGGCCCTCAGATAGGACTCAATCCAATTTCATTCTATGGCATCGTATTGCCATAACAGAGTCAGAAGATAAGAAACATTTTGGTACTCTCCAAGTTATAATTGAAGTTAGCATAAATACTTCCTTTTGTCCAGCTGCATCCTAATCCATCAATTATAATTAGAATAATATATGACATGATTTATTTCATAAAAGACATATTACTTATACACTATATATGCCCCTGTGTAAAAAATCTGTAGAACTTTCTATCTGATATATTGTTTCCAGCTTCAGTATATGCATGACAAACAATTTAATAATAAAATGAGTTGACCATTTAAAATCTTGAGACTAAAGCACAAAATACATTTCCACAAAGATGATAGAAACACTTACTTCATATATGTTGTCATTGTTTTTGTTATATACAGATTGTTACTATTAATAATATCATTATTATTATGTGCAGACTGCCTCTGGGTGATATTATTACACCATTCTACTTGATACTTACAAAAACTATACAAAATCCAACTAAAGCATCAAAACTATTGTATTAACTTCTCATTTGTGTTCATATAACATTTATGTAATACAAAATATATGAGTTATCAAATGTTTCTAAATTAGCTGCATTATAGAAACTCATATTATGCCACACACACACACATGCAAGCATACACACAAATACACACACACACACAAGAAATTCGCTTTAAAGCACATTGTGAAGCAAAAAAAAAAAAAAATTATCCTGAGCAGTCACTGGATAAGGTGCTCTGACCTCAGTACTCAGACACGTGTTGTGGATTTTTTTCCCCTGTAGTTACCCATGGATTATTTGTATTTGGCAAATATGGTTAAGGAGTGTTTCTAAACTCATGATCAAGAAAGGCTGTTTGCCATGGGGGTGATCCAAGCAACCTGGAAGTAGGTAGGAATCAGTAGTTTACCACATCTGACCTTTATAGTTGATCGTTTGAAATGAGCCCTATCGAATTCATTTGATTTCTAAACGTATCTACATACATACAAAACTTTCCTACCTGCCTACAAAACGTCTAAACTCATCTACTTACCATTGCTATGAATATTTATGTTTTTTCTCTCTGTATGATGGTTAATATTGAGTGTCAACTTCGGGATAATGTGTATGGGTTCAAGTTGACAAGAGGTGGACTTGTGATAATTAATAATGAGTGTCAACTTGATTGCATTGAAGGATGCAAAGTATTTTTCCTGGGTGTGTCTGTGACGATGCTGCCAAAGGAGATTAACATTTGAGTCAGTGGACTGGTAGAGGCAGACCCACCCTCAATCTGAGTGGGCACCATCTAATCAGCTGCCAGCATGGCTAGAATAAAGCAGGCAGAAGAAGGTGGAAAAAGCAGACTTGCTGTGTCTTCCGGCCTTCATCCTTCTCCCGTGCTGGTTGCTTCCTGACCTTCAACATCAGACTCCAAGTTCTTCAGCTTTCGGACTCTTGGACTTAGACCAGTGATTTGCCAGGGGCTCTAGGGACTTTGGCCACAGACTGAAGGCTGCACCATCGGCTTCCCTACTTTTGAGGTTTTGGGATGCAGACTGGCTTCCTTGCTCCTCAGCTTTCATATGGCCTGTTGTGGGACTTCACCTTGTGATTGTGTGAGTCAATATTCCTTAATAAATTCCCCTTCATATATACATCTATCCTATTAGTTCTGCCCCTCTAGGGAACCCTGACTAATACACTTTGAAATAAACTCCTATCCCTCAATGTGTCTGTTGTTTGGTCCCTGATTATATACTATGCTGTGTAACATCTGATGCATATTTAGTCATTAAAATGTACTACATAAATAACAATAAACACCACTATATTGGGAACATTTTTTGCTTCCCTATGGGTCTTTCAATGCTGTCAAACTGCTACCATATACTTAACATAGAAGCCAGGAAAGTCAATTATTAAAAAAAAAATAACCATTTATTAAATTAGATTCACATTGGCTCTAGGTTCTATGTGTAACAAATCTTGCTATAAATTAATGAAGGCATTTCTCAATCAAATTATAGTACACTTGACTACACGTGCAGCTAAAGTCAAGCGTACCATGCATTTTCATAGCATGCACTGCATTGTTACTTACAAATTTTTAAATGCTCAAAATTTCTCATTAAAGCAATTCCAAGTTGTTTTGCGTTTTAATCTTCCCTAAGAAGAGGCCCATCCTTAACTCCCTCATTAGTTGTGCTGCCTGGCGTGCTTTGCAATAATGCCCATGCCTAATGCAATGAATAGAAACATATAAGTAAATACGTCTTTAGTGCTTCACATTGTGATAATAGGGAAAAAAACTGAGGTACATGATGTGTTACTTTATGGCTGTTTTAGCATGAAAGGATGAAGATCAACGTTTGGTGCAACAATGCTTCAAACTTTTTAGACTCAACTTAGTATTACAATTGTCTCCATATAAGATCTGAAATGAGGTGGCCTACTATGTATTATATGTCTCTTTATATTCACGTCGAGAAATGTTGAATTAAAGGTATTGGCTAAAAAAGAGAAAGAGTCAGTAATAAGGTTACAATTCCTTTCCATACATGTGAAACCCCAAGACACCCATAGACCAATTTACTCCTATAAAGATTAGCTGGTTTAATAAGAAAGATAACTGTATAGTTTATTTTTCACACAAAAACACTTTAGATAGTGATATAACACTAAACTAGATAGAGCATCAAAACAGACATAAACCAAAAATGTCTCAGGAAAATAAATCACCCGAGGTATAAAACATGAGATTCTCCTAAAATTAAATTGACAGAGAACCAAGAAACACTTAGAACCACACTTGTATACATTGAAAGCTTCAAAGTTCCACAACCTGAGGAAAGCACACTCAGATCAAAGTTTCTACTAACTGCTTATCTGAGCCATTTTTATAAGATTAAGAAATGATAAACAGATTGGATTTAAGTCATCAGAAAGGAAGTTGCATATTGAGGTGAAAAGAAAGTATCAACACAAAATACAAGTTACTGATTCTGCTACAGAAAGAATGTATTTAGAATTGGCTGTATAAGAGGCTTGGCATCTATTATCATACCTTTCTAATGTAACTCATAACAAGGAAAAGAAGTTTCAATGTAGTTAGATGCAAAATATCAATGGAAACTCTCCCTGGTGACATTTAGCAATGCTAGGGATCCTCGAGAGATGGAGATACCACTCTTACATCTTGTCATAAAATTGTTTATTAACTCAACTGAGAATTTCTAAATAATTTCTTAAGTTAGTCACAGAGTGACAGTCAAGACCATGGGACAAAAAGCTGTGAACATAACTCAGAGTCAGCAGTATTCCGTATGAGTCAGGTATGCTGTAATATTCAAGGATGCCTTCAAATTCTAACGGTTTCAAGCTGCTCTGAACTCCAACAGCAATCAAAAATAATCTGTCATGGGACCAAGGGCTATGAACATCATGTCATAGGCACTCTGCTATTAGATTTATTGGAGGATAAAGCATGCCGTTTATGCATCAAATCACAGGAGAAAAAAGCAATTCCTATGAAGTTAATCTAATAATAGACTGGAAAGCAATGATTACCGTTTCATGTACACTAGATATTTGTAGCAGTGGTTGGCCTAATTTTGCAGGCCTCGCTTGTCAGAGCTTTGAGATTAACAAGTGTTCAGCTCAAAATCTATTGGGAAACATCAATAAATGATTTAATGAGGAACAAACCTTTCATTTCTTGCCACTGAAAGGACACTGAAACCATATTCCCCCTTTGCACCCTTCACTTTTTAAAAGCTTGTTGAAACAGTCATATACTCCATGTAAAACAACCTTTAGGTATTACGTTTATCAGGTACACAACAATTAGGCCATTTTTTTCCACATGGTGCTCAACAGTTTCCACAGCAATGGTCTAACTTTTAGTCAGTCTTCTAGCTGTAGAACCCAAACACTTGATGAAAGTATTCACCATGGAACTTCGCATAGGGCACTTTCTTTTTGTAACTGGTAAAGAGAAAACAAACAGCATTACCTACAGACTGTCTTTTACCCATAAAAATCTCTGGGTGCAGAATTTTTTCCTCTAGGAAGGCCAACGACATCAGATTGTCACAACCTGAGAATAGCACAGGGACCTCATAACATGGCCCTACTATGAAGAAAAATAAAGGACCTTTGGTGGCCTTGTGATTTAATAGAGTTTTCACTGCTAAGTTAAACTGTGAAAAATGACCAACTATGCAATAGAACACTTTATTACATCTATCTAATAGTTTACTCCTAGAAGCTGTTATTCTACACTTAAAATACTCAAACATTTCTACCACCTTGCCATGAAGAAAAAAACCCAAACATACTAATTTCAAATAATTTTTTTCATAAATAAAATTCAGTTATCTCCTATAAGATACTGCAAAATTCCAAAAATGTAAAACAAAATTATTCAAAATTATCCTCTCTATTCTTTCTTTATTGGCTTGAATACTTTTCATATGCTTCACCTTAAGTTCAAAAATATCAAAATGCATCTTTCATTATGATTTTCTTTGTATCACCAAGAATTATGCAACACTCAAATTCTATCTCACTAGTGTATAACATTTTGCATTCAGAAGTGACATCCATTAGATTCCAAGGGCTACAATTATCAATACAAAGATTACTGCAATTATCTTTACAGATATACACATTTATGAGACAAGAAAATAAGCCTCATCTTTTATTGATAAATAACAGTTTTCAAAGAAACTGTTGATTGAGGACTATTTACATTATGAGTATAAATCTAGTCATTTATTAAATGTAAGTATTGATTGACTAATAATAATTTTTAGTTAATATATTCCTTGGCTGCAAAAAAACTGTTTATAGAAATTAAATTGAAAAGTGAAAGTTAAAATTAATCAAACACAATTAAATTTTTCTAAATACATTTTATTATCTAAATAACTATTCTTAAAAATACACCAGTAATGTCAGATGTGGATTTAATAAAATGTTTTAATTTTGACTACATTTTCACTATACTTTTAGTGATTTTCTAGGTACAAAAAGTCTTCAGAACCTCAAAATTGTTATAGAAAAAATATCATTTTTTCAGAGAAAGGCAAAAATAAAAATTTAATTTAATAAAAGATAAATAGTATTCGTAACTTATACCTGAAAGAATATAAAAGAAAAAAAGGCTTTCTCTCCTGATTCCAATAATTGTACATTTAAAATAAGATTTTAAATATTCCATGTTTCTCTTACATGTTACTAGAATTCTATGAATCTATACTTAAAAATTGTGCAAAACTCTACTAAACATGCCAAAGACTATTTCTTGATAATGGCCTTATAGATCTAAACTGTGCTATCTCAAGGGAAAATATTATTATTATTTTTTAAACATGTATCATATTATTTGGATACCTGTTCCAAGAGAAAAGAGTTCATACATGTGTATCTCAAAATACACAAACATATCTTATTATCTTATCAAACAAAATATGTAGAACATGAGATTTTTTTCCCAGCCATTAAGCTAAAGAAATGCATGTGTGTGACATCTAACATGTGACATATAATATCTGACATTATATAGCTCATCCACTTCTGCAAATACAATCTAGTTTTGTTAAATGAATATGTGTAGGCAGAAATCCCTCAACAATTCAACTGCCATTTCCCTCCTCCAAGATTTAAGGGGCATTCTCTAATAGGAGAATAAATCTTCACAGAATCTGTTAGATCACTGAAAAAATGCTCCCTGTCATGGAAATATAAGCAAATATTTGCTATTCTTTAAAACATTGGTCTCAAGTTCAGGTTTTTGATTGCTCCAAAATAGTACATTTTCCTCTTACGTATCACAGAATAAGCAGAAGTGAACAGAAAACTACATGTTATACAAATTATTTGTTAAATATTTTAAGATGGTTGGTATAAATACTTTATCCCATTCAAATGGCAAATAAAGAAGTTGATAGACATATAAAACTCTAATGCACACCTTAAGTTTCCACACACATGCACACAAGATGCTGTCTTTTGGTATTCTCTGACTTAAGGAAAATGGGTTTCACGTGCCAGTAGTATTCATGAATAAAATACTCCCTAGCTTGTTAATGACAATGATAACAATGACTGTTAATAAGCATAAAATTTGATCCAGAAATTCAAAAGTGTATAAGGAACTGCATGGAGATTTGTTTCAGAGACGGACAAAAGGAACTATGTGACTAAGTAACAGTAAATTATTTCTCACTTAAGAATCTGCATTTAACCAATTTCCCATTTTCTGAAGCTTAAATGTCTATAATTCTATTAAGAAAAATTTAGTAGAAGTAAAATTTCATTAAATCTCATTTAATCTTTTGTTTCCTATTGTACCTCATTTTAAAATCACAAGCATTGCCTTGTATCTCCCAGTAATATGGATCACAAAAAATTTTGGATGTTTCTTAAATGAATTGGAAATCTAAAATATTTTAACACTACTAGATCAGAAAATTGCATATCTAAACCTGCCCAAGCACGTGAGCTAATTCACATCCACTAAGTGGATTAGCTGAAATAAGCATAATAAATGAAAGAGAGTAAAATAAAAAACAATTTCACACTAAGTGAAGGCTTGACTTATGGGAAGTGGCAGTTCTGATGGCCCAAGGCATAGAATTCGTTTTGCCACTCAATAATTTGACTGATTCACTCGAGTGGCCAGAAGAGGACATTTTCTGCCTGATTTCAATGTAATCAAGTCACCTGCTCAGCAATTGCCGGGGCCAAGACAAGAGTGTGTGCAGGGAGTAACAAGAATAGCAGCTTTCTGCATACATGTGCAGAACTACTGAGCATTAATGACAGTCTTCCTAATGCAGTATTATGCTTTCCTTTCCATATTAAATGTAACGTGAAATGGAGCTAGCCATTTGACATCCTCAAGTAACCACCCTTCCCAATCAGCGCTAATAGTATGTTCTCTTCCTTTACTAGTAGATTTTAAAATACGTGTTTAAAATGAACCACAAATGAACAAAAGAAAACACTTTAAGTGACACTCTGAATCAAACAAAATTGAATCATTTCTATAATGTGTTTCACTATAGGCAGCTGTGGTGTGTGTGTGTGTGTGTGTGTGTGTGTGTGTGTGTTCTGCAGCACGTTAGGTTTCATTTTCTCTAAAAGGTGACTGAAATGGCACCATACTAACATAATGCAGGATAACAAATCCAGTGATAAAGTCAAAATGATCTTCAGTGAGAAAATAACAAAGAATTATAAATCCAAACCTTTACTAATAAAAAGTGATCTTTGCAAAATGTATTTCTATCTGTTAGAGATACATAATAGATAGTCCCACTGGCCAATGAAATTTTTAAATTTTATCTAAGGAAACTCCCTTGGTTTCATTTAATTGCCATGCACATTGGAGGTATTCAATAAAGTTTTACTGAACCCATCTATTGTGTTTCCACAGATTGACCTATTTCTTTACATAATCGAGATTCTCTCTGAGATGTCAAAGGGGCTTCAGACAAAACAACTGGATTGGGGCACTGGAGGATTTCACGCTGTTCTCACTCTTATACTAAAAACAGGGGTATCTAATTCACAGGTGCATGGCCTGAATTTGTCTACATTTTACTGGTATAGTGGGTCCAGATAAAGGGGATTAGAAGATGAAGATGACACAACCAGGGCAAGGGAGAACAGGATCAAGTCTTGTAGTGCTAATCATTAAAAACAAGAGAAAATGAGTGCAGTTCAGAAGGTTTATAACCTGCAAAAATGTAGGTAAGTAGATATTTTCAAACAGTATTTCGGAGGCATCTGCCCCATGATCCAGTTTGAAAGGGAGGTGTTGGCTGGGTGCAGTGGCTGAAGCCTATAATTCCAGCACTTTGGGAGGCCGAGGCTGGCAGATCACAAGTTCAGGAGATTGAGACCATCCTGGCCAACATGGTGAAACCCCTTCTCTACTAAAAATACAAAAAAATTAGATGGGTTGGTGGCATGTGTCTGTAATCCCAGCTACTCAGGAGGCTGAGGCAGGAGAATCGCTTGGACCCGGGAGGCGGAGGTTGCAGTGAGCCGAGATTGCACCATTGCACTACGGCCTGGGTGACAGTGGGCGACAGAACAAGACTCTGTCTAAAAAAAAAAGAAGAAGAAGAAGAAAGGGAAGTAGGAGGTGTTGGGGAGTTCTCAAATACAAGATCAGCTCATGGAGCCAAACATTGAACATCTACTACCTTAGGTTAAATTCATCTGCTGGAATTTTGAAAACAGTTTTTTTCAAAAGTACAGCCAATCAATCTGCACATGAATTATTCCCACATTAATTGACCATTCAAGGAAAAAAACCTGCTGCAAAAAACTGGAAAATAAAATATATTATTAAATTCCATCTAAATTGCCATTAGTTCAGCCAATGTTTTATTTCATATTCTGTGATACAATTCACCCATATTTTTCATAGGAATAGTTAGGTCAACAACCTTGTAAATCATCTATAGTAATAAATGAAAATGTGGTCTTGCCTAATTTAATAACAAAGTTTAGAAATGTTCTTTCAATATGCCAAGACTTATGAAAGATTATCATCTCTTCCATTTCTTGAAGTCATTATTTTCCTCTCATGGTTTGCTTTTAAAACAGCCTGTATTTCTCAGGTATAAAAATATTATGTAATATAATCAACGCTTAATAAGGTTTCTTTTTCCTAAAAATGTTTCATTTCTCATTTAAATTATAAACATGGAAAAATAGTAACATTATGAAACTACTTACCAGAATAAACTGAGTGGGAAGAAACATTTGACCTTTATAAAAACGACTGTGGACTCTAAACCACTTTAAAATCCTTGTCCTTAGTTATGTTTTTAAGACTGGAGACATTACATTAAATGATTTTAATTAATTTTCAATTTTTAACTCTTACTTTCGGTTCAGGGGTACATATGCATGTTTGTTATCTAGGTAAACTGCATGTCACAGGGGTTTGTATACAGATTATTTTATCACCCAGCTAATAAGCATAGTATCTAATAGGTAGTTTTTTGATCTTCACCCTCCACCCACCTTCCACCCTCAAGTAGGCCCTGGTGTCTGTTGTTCCCTTCTTTGTGTCCATATATACTCAATGTTTAGCTCCAAATTGTAAGTTAGAACATGTGGTGTTTGGTTTCCTGTTCCTGTGTTAGTTCGCTTAAGGTAATGGTCACCAACTCCATCCATGTTACTACAAAGGACAAGATCCCTTTTGTTTTATGGATGTGTAGTATTCCATGGTGTATAGGTACTACATTTTCTTAATCAAATCTCCTGTTGATGGGCTTTTCAGTTGATTCTATGTCTTTGCTACTGTGAATACTGCTGCAATGAAAATACTCATGCAAGGCGAGGCATGGTGGCTCATGCCTGTAATCCCAGCAGTTTGGGAGTCCCAGGTGGGTGGATCACCTGAGGTCAGGAATTCGAGACCAGCCTGGCCAACATGGCAAAACCCCCTCTCCACTAAAAATACAAAAATTGTCTGGGCGCACATCAGTAATCCCAGCTATTTGGGAAGTTGAGGCAAAAGAATTGCTTGAATCCAGGGGGCGGAGATATCAAATCATTAGGTCTTGCTTTTTTATCTAATTGTGGCTTGTATTTCTTTGAGTTGGGGTATTTAGCCCATTTACATTCAAGGTTAATATTGGCATGTGAGGATTTGATCCCATCATAGTGTTGTTAGCTGGGTATTATGCAGACCTGTTTGTGTTGTTGCTGTACAGTGCCAACAGTCTATGTACTTAGTGTGTTTTAGTAGTGGCTAAAGTAAGGGTTTTTCCTTTTCATATTTAGCACTCACTTCAGGACCTCTTGTAAGGCCTGTCTGGTGGTAACAAATTCCCCTAACTTTTGCTTGTCAGACAAGAATCTTATTTCTCCTTCACTTATGAAGCTTAGTTTGGCCAGAAATAAAATTCTTAGTTGGAATTTCTTTTCTTTAAGAATGCTGAATATAGGCCCTTCATCTCTTTTGGCTTGTAAGGTTTCTGCTGAAAGGCACGCTGTTAGCCTGATGGGGTTCCCTTTGTAGGTAACAAGCCCCTTCTTTCTAGCTGATTTTAACATATTTTCTTTCATGTTTACTTTGGATAATCTGATGACTATGTGTCTTAGGGATTGTTGTCTGGTACAGTATTTTGCAGGGGTTCTCTCAATTTCCTGAATTTGAATGTTGGTCTCTGTAGTGAGATTGAGGAAATTTTCATACACAATATCCTGAATTATGTTTCCCAGTTGCTTTCTCTCCCTGTCTTGGGATGCCAATGAGTCATACATTTGGTCTCTTTACATCATCTCATATTTCTTGGAGATTTTGTTCATTCTTCTTTAATCTTTTTTCTTTATTATTGTCTGAATAAGTTATTTCAGAGAATCATTCTTTGAGCTCTGAGAGTATTTCCTCAGCTTGGTCTATTCTGCTAAAACTTGCAACTGTATTCTGACATTCTTGAAGAATTTTTCAGCTCTGTCAAATTGGTTTGGTTCTTTGAATGGCCATTTCATCTTTCATCTCCTGTATAATTTTATTGTATTCTTTAGAATCCTTGTATTGGGTTTCAAGTTTCTCCTATATCTCAATGATCTTATCTGTATCCTGAATTCTATTTTAGCATTTCAGCCATTTCAGCATGGTTTAGAGCCATTGCTGTGGAACTAGTGCAGTCATTTGGAGGTGAGAAGACATTCTGTCTTTTTGACTTGTGACAGTTCTTGTGCTGTTTCTTTCTCATTTATAGGGCTAATGTTCCTCTAATCTTTGAAGTTGCTATCCTTTGGATGGCTTTTATATTTTTGCATTTATCTTCTTTGATGCCCTTGGGGGTTTAATTCTTGTATAAGGTGGGTTCAGTCGACTAGTATCATTTCCTTCCCTAGGAGTCAGTGGCGGGCAGGAACAAGTCCATGTGTGCAGTAGTCCCATGCTGGGTTCCCATCTTCCTCTCTCTTCAGCCCTGCCTCTGTGTCCTCATTCTTTCCACTCTCAGTGCCTTCTGTCTGAAAATCTACTCTGAGCGCACCAGTCTTAATGCCTCTGTCTCTCCATGGCAGATGTTTCTACTGGCTTCATTTAGTCAACCTTCTTCTAGGCTTTCAGATCTCTGATCAAATGTCCTTTCCTTAGAGAAGGCCCCCCTTGGCCCTCCAGACTAGGTCAGGTGAACATCAGATGGACTCAGTACCAAAACGTATGGTGATTTTCAGTGAGCTTCCGAGTATTGTGGTCTCTGGCCAAGTCCTTCATAGCCACAGATGCTAGTGTAGGAGATGCCTACAGCCTTGCATTGCATCACGAATCTTGTGATGTCTGAGAAGCTAGGTTTCTGCTCCACCTCAGTGATCACTAGGCCCATATGCACCGAAAGCTTCTCCAGGGAATGTAAATTCTATATTATCTGTGTTATTGAGTGGAAGGGTGATTTTAATGTCAAGATAAATCTGATACCTTGTGTCTTAATCTTTTTCGTGTTGCTATAACAGAACATTTGAGTTGGGATAATTTATAAGGAAAACAGGTTTATTTAGCTTATGGTTCTGCGGGCCAGGATGTTCAAGGGGCATGGCACAGGCATCTACTCTGATTCTGAAAAGGGTTTTTGTGCTGCATTTCAACATGACAGGAGATCAAAGGTGAAACAGACTCATGCAAAAAGGGCACCCCAAAGGTTGCCCTGACATTATAACAACAATTGTTGCAAAAACTAATCTATTCCCACAAGAACTAATTTGGTTTCATAAGAGCTAGAATTATTTCATTCATTACCATGGGAAGGGCACCAATCCATTCTTGAGAGATCACCCTCAGGGCCCAAACACCTCCCAGTAATCCCCACCTCCCGACACCAACACACTGGGGTTAAAATTTTAACATGAGTTATGGTGGGGACAAACCGTATTCCAACAATAGCACTTTACTCATGTTCCAGGGAATTTTGCTTTCTTTTTCTATCCCTAACTGTCTGGTAGAGAAGCAAACACGCAGAGAAATGGATAAAAAACAGACCATAAAAGGGAAGAGAAAGTGATAGAATATCCTACATCTTTAGATCACTGTCTCTGTAAGAAAAACATAGTTTAAAATGAAACAATGGGGAAGGTATTTGATGGAGATAGGGATGTTGTTCTAAGTGTAATACTTCACAATTCTTCAGATATCAATTGTCTACTAATCCTCAAAAAATGTCTCTTTTTTAACCACTCAGGGGTTAAGAGTACAAGCTCTGGAGTTAGAACTCCTTGGATGAAATCTCGTGAAAAACATTTATGGCAGATACCTTCCTCCTCATGCACACACACAAACACTCCTGTGACATGATTCCTTCATTTATAAAATCGGAGTAATAAGAGTACCTATCTCATATAGTTGTTAAGATCAAATAAGATAATGTATACTATTGAGCATATAGTGTGTTTAGTAAATGTTATCTACTTTTTTCCTCCTAAATATAATCTCAAATGAATTAAATATTATTGACTTTTTTGCCCTAATTTTTTATATAATTCTTACACTAAAATCAGATATGTTTTTCTTCCATTTATCAAACTAAGGTGTTAACCCAATGAGACCTGGGTTATCTTTTCATAAAGAAAAATGATTTAATAGGAATCAAGTTTTACCTTTTTTTGAGTCTGCCCTTTATAATAACTTATATTTATATAAATATGTATATATTCCAGTTTAACAAAAGCATATTCAGTGTCTATTAAAGGAAATATACTGTGCTAGACAAGGGGGGAAGGGGTGAGAGAAAATAAAATACAGACATGGACCACAATGAGCCTATAAATTGGAATTAAGGTGAAAGCAATTATTATTTTCTGGAGATGTAAAGAAGCATTTATCAGAGGCCAAAACTGTGTGCTAAGGAGCACATATTCTCAAACCATTGAGTAACAATACTATATTCTCCTGTATCTTACAAATTCAATAGAATAGAAATGAGAACCTGATACGTCTTCAGTGTAACATTGATTTCAAAGCAAGGAAATCTGCTTTGCACACCAATGGGTTTCTGATTTATATGTTTAACATAACACCATAATAATTATATTAGCACCCACATTTTTGTAACAGATAGGTTTTTCACAGGTAAGCACTTGGTAATGAATATTTCTGTCCCTCAGCTCATAAGAACTAAAAAGTGAGAGATGATATTCATTATTAGATGGAAACTTTGTTTAGTTATAACATTTCTGAATGCCAACCAAGCATACCATTAGCATTCATAAACATATGGACTATTACTTCTCTAGCATGGTAGTTTATGTTAATTTATTATATTTTTTATGTACTGAAGACTCACATCTTTTTCACAGCGTGTCTGAGTAGCAACAAATTATAGCAATCATGGCACTAAAAGTTACAACATAAAGCAAATATTTATCTAATTTGGAGTTTATAATTTTGACACTACTGTACCAGCTGCACTCTACAAAAAAAACAAACAAATAAATAAATAACTCTTCCTGTGCTCCAACTGAAGAACAGCTATAAGTTCAGCAACTTAATGTCCCGATCAATAGTCACAATTTGGATATTCACCAGACAATATAACTCTAGTGAATGTACCAGCAGAAGAGATCAAAACATATGTTGTCTTTCTTCATATTTGACAACAAATCTGCTGATTGGGCTACTTTCCTTTGTACACAAATGTGGTTGAAAAGATGGATCTGAATGTAAGATGTGATGCATATTTTTTTTTTGGCATGATGGTTGTAGTGCCTGTCTGCCGATTCACATTTAACATCTTGTTTCTGTGTTTGTGATATTCCTGTTATTTCATTTCACATAGTATTCCCACTGTAAACTGAAGAATACTCTCATGGCTGCCTGCTCCTGATTTTCCTCAAATACATAAAAAAGGTTAATTGGGAGTTATTAAGCACTATCTGAAAATCAGCAGACAGAAACCACTCAGTAGCAGAAGAATGATGAATCCAATGCATTCTCTATAATGCTCACAGAAAAATCAAATAATATTACATTCAAACATAGATGTTTAAAGATGTATTGAGTTTATCGTAGCTAAACATAACATTATTTTGAATTTTTTAGTTTGAGAAAAATAATCTGCTTTATAATCACAATTTTGCAATCATTCACACTTTTAATTAATTATTCACTGATTTTAAACCTCCTAAGTCAAGTTGTAGACAGAGACCCCCTTTCGAATGGATCAATTGTAATATAGAATCTTCATGCCATGACTACATAATTTTAAGTCAGATTTCCCTAATAATAATAGTAATAGTGGACCATTATTGAATACTTACTATGCCAGACACTATGCTAAGTTGTTTACGTTCATAATCTCATTTAAGTTTTATAACAAATGTATGAGGCTGACACTTATTATCTTCATTATACAGATGAAAAAATTCAGTCACAGAAAGGAGAAAGTAATGTGCTCAGAGCCATATAGCTTGTTGTATAACATTCATGTTGTGCCTCATATTTAAATGTGTTCACTCATTTCTCAATAGAGCAGTTTTTAACACCAAATTTTTTAAGATCTCAAAAGTGCTATGCACACTTCAAAGAGAAAGTATCATGAGCAACAACAAAATAAACAACTTTAAGTTATTATGAAATGAAAATGGGAAGGTAATACCCTATGATGTTCTCTCTGGACCTGTCCTCATAATAAAACACATCTGCAATTAAGACCTACACATTTCTTCTGGAAGGTATCTGTATTAGTCTATTTTTACACTGCTATAAAGATACTGCATGAGATTGGATAATTTAAAAAGAAAAGAGGCTTAATTGACTTACAATTCCACATGGATGAGGAGGCCTCAGGAAACTTACAATCATGGCAGAAAGTGAAGGGGAACCAAGGCACGTATTCACAAGGTGGCAGGAGAGAGGGAGTGAAGGGGAAACTGCCAAGCACTTTAAAACCATCAGGTCCCATGAGAACTCATTCACTATTACAAGAAGAGCAAGGGGGAAACCACTCCCATGATCTAATCACCTCCAGCTGACTCCCTCCCTGAAAACATAGGGATTACAATTCGAGATGAGATTTGGGTGGGGACACAGAGCCAAACAATATTAGTATCTCATCAGCCTCTCCATTTTGTACTCATTATACTCTTAGAGATGTGTGCCACATCTTTCTATGGTAAACACATTTAGCTCCCTACACCTATAGCTATTTCTAACTCATGATTATTTATTTGGTTTGAAGCTTTCAAAGTTTCTCATGGAGTCCTCTCCTTCACATGCAGAGATACTTAAATACAATTATCTCATAACTCTTTACTTATTGGGACACTCTCTGCAACAGTTTGAATATGTCCCCCAAAAAGCATGTGATCAAGATGTAATCCCCAAAGCAACAGTGTTTGGAAGTGAGGCCTAAGGGGAGGTGTTTGGGTCATGAGAGCTCCACCCACATGAATTGAAAAATACTGATTATAAAAAGAACTTGAGGCTACAAGTTTGCTCTCTTGCCCTCTCTTGCTATCTTGCCTTTTGCCACCTGCTGATTCTGCAAGAAGGCCTTCACAGTTGCCAGCCCCTTGATCGTGGACTTCCAAGCTTCCAGAACTGTGGGCTAACAAATTTCTGTTCATCATAAATTACCAAGTCTGTGATGTTCTGATATAGAAGTAAAAACGAACTAAGATAGAAAATTATTGCTGAGAAGTGGGGCTATTGTTAATAACAAGTACCTGAAAATGTAAAAGAGGATTTGGAACTGGGTAATTAGTAGAGGCTGGAATAATTTGGAGGTGATGGGAAGAAAAAGCCTAGATTGCCATAAATAGAGTGCTAAGGAAAATTTTGGTGAAGGCTCAAAAGAAAAGAATTGTAGAAAATTCTGAAACTTCTAGAGATTATTTAAGTGGTGATTATCAGGATGTTGAGAGAAATATGGATGGTAAAGAGCATTCTGATGAGGTCTCAGAAGGAAATGAGGAACAAGATATTAGAAAATAGAGTAAAGACCATGTCACGTGCATCCACGTGAAGAGACCACCAAACAGGCTTTGTGTGAGCAATAAAGCTTTTTAATCACCTGGGTGCAGGTGGGCTGAGTCCAAAAAGAGAGTCAGCAAAGGGAGATAGGGGTAGGGCCATTTTATAGGATTTGAGTAGGTAGTGGAAAATTACAATCAAAGGGGGTTGTTCTCTGGTGGGCAGGGGCCGGGTTCACAAGGTTCTCAGTAGGGGAGCTTCTGAGCCAGGAAAAGGAATTTCACAAGGTAATGTCATCAGTTAAGGCAGGAACCGGCCATTTTCACTTCTTTTGTGATTCTTCAGTTGCTTCAGGCCATCTGGATGTATACCTGCAGGCTTGGGCTCAGAGGCCTGACAGACCATCATTGTTGTAAGTGGCAAAGAATGTGGCCGAATTGCATCCATGCCAAAGGGCTTTGTGGAAGGTAAATCTTAAGAGCAATGAACTAGAATATCTGGTGAAAAAAATAACTAAGAAGCAAATAATTCAAGTTGCTGTGTGGCTTCTTTTAACTGATTATAGTAAAATTTGAGAAGGAAAAAAGGATTTAAAGATGGAATTTATAATTAAAAGGAAACAGAATTTATTGATTAGAAGGATTTTTAGTCTGGCCCTGTGTTAGAGAATGAAAGCATTTTCAGGGGAGGAAAACAAGGGTGTGGCCCAGAAAATGTTTGCAAATATTAGTATAAATAGAACAAAGCCAGAGGTTATTCATCAGTACAATGGGAGAATGACCCCAAACGCACTTTAGAAATTACTGGTGCTGCCCTTCCCATCACAGGCCCAGAGGAAGAAGACCTGGAGGAAGGAAATATGTCAAAAGAGTCCTGGGGCATGCTTGGGACTTTGGGAATCCCTGCTTAGGGTCACCTCAAGTCTTTGCTAAACACATTCTAATGCAACACTCTTAAGCCATGCAGCCATAGCTCATGTGGGTTCAAGGGTGGCTTGATTTGACACACTGGATAGTACAAGCTATAAACGTTGGCAGCCTACATATGGTGCCAATTCTGCAATTACACAGAATGCAAGGAATGCGAGGCATAGCTTTTTCCACCCAGATTTCAAAGGATGTCTCCAATATCTTGGGAACTCAGGTAGAGACTTGTCATGGTGGTGGAGCCACCACAGAGAGCTTCCACTAAAACAATGCCCAGCAGAACTGTGGGAGTGAGGCCATCCACAAGACCCTAGAATTGTGAGCCAATATATTTCTGTTCATTATATAAACCAAAAGGTATCTGAGACAAGTCTAAATTTGTTTAGAGGTTTCTTTTGCCAAGATTAAGGACAATGGCCTCTGTCACAGCCTCAGGTGGTCCTGAGAACATGCACCCAAGGTGGTTGGGTTACAGCATCGTTTTATATATTTTGGGGAGACAGATGTTACAGGAAAGACATAAATTAATACATATAAGGTATACATTGGTTTGGCTCTGAAAGGTGGGACATCTTGAAGTGGGGGAATTCCAGGTCATTGGTGGATTCTAAGATTTCCTGATTGGCAATTCATTGAAAGAGTTGAGCACCACCTGAAGAGTTGAACTCAGCTTGATTCAAGATAAAGGGGGTTGTAGAAGCCAAGGTTTTTATCATGTAGATGAAGCCTCCAGGTATCAGGCTCCAGAGAAAATAGATGGTGGATGTCCTCTTGTCAGACTCTCTTGAAAAGACATAGTAATGGAAGAAGATTCTCTACAGAGAGCAAATTTCCCCCATAAGAGACAGCTTTGCAGGGCCATTTCAAAATATGCCAAAGAAGTGTATTTTGAGATAAAATACTTTGATTTCCTTCAGGGAATTTTACATGTCATGTTGAGAGGAGGTGCCAGCTGGGCTTCCTGGGTTGAGTAGGGGCTCAGAAAGCTGTGAAACTCACTCTTTTCCTCCATCAGGACTTACTTTGGTCCTGGGTGAATAATATTGAAGACATATGCTTAAAATATTCCTAACATCAGAATTTGTGCATGTGTTTTCTTCCCAAAGAAAGCTATAAACAGCAAAAATTTTGCTGTAAGCTTCCCTGTGTCCTCTCTCCCTCTCTCCGTTCCCCTTCCCCTTCCCCTGCAACTAAAAGGAATGTTAAAAACCCGTTTTTCTGTGACCAGCAGACCTTATCTATGCTCCCAATTCCAATTCCTTGTAACACAATTTGTAAAATCCTGTGAGATCCTGTCTCCTTTGCCATGCCGCTGCAAGGTCATAAAGTAGATAAAATTGAAGTTGCAATTCCGGTTTTCCTCAAGATCTGAGACATGTTAATTGTCTCTGTTTCTCGCTCTGGTAACATCTTCCCACCACACGTATTTCCCACCTTAAAGAGTTTAAAAGGTGATCGAAAAATCTAACACTGGCTACCCGCTTGGGACCCCTTCCATGCTGTGGAAGCTTTGTACTGTCACTGTGCTCAATAAAGCCTTTTTTTCTCTCTGTCAGATCCGTGTCTCTCTCTCGCCATGGGTCGCCACCACACCAATACTTTGGTGTGGCTAAGGCAAGAACCTTTGGTGTTACGATGTGATGCTATACCAGAGTCAGGTTGGAAGTTGGTATCTTATTGCTACAGTCTGTTTTGTCAGTCTTAAGATCTCTGTTTTAATGTTAATGTGGGTTCAATGTGTCTAAACTGCAAAGGGAAGAAAGTATAATGAGGCACATCCTGACCCCTGCTTCCCATCATGGCCTGAAATAGTTTTTCAGATTTCCTTGGGATACCCATGGCCAAGAGAGGAGTCTATTCAATTGGCTGGGGGGCTTAGAGTATTACTTTTGGTTTATAATTATATATTACCCGGTCTCATGTATTCTGTTACAGCAGCACAAAATATACTAACACATTCTCTCAATCTGGAGAACCAGTTCTTTGAAGGCAAGGATCATATCATATACAATTTTGAATTCTCATTTTCAGGCACGTAACAGATGGTGACTAAATACTAAATGGATGAGTTGAATGAAGGAGACATTGCAAAAATGAAATTATGACTTTCACCCCATCTGCCTTGAAGAACATAAAATTAAACAATGCTTTTCAAATGGAGCTATTCATAACTTTTAATCAAGAAACATCAATATATTGGCTGTCCTTTCTATCTCCTTGCTTATTCTAAAATAAAGTGCATGATATAAAAATTATGAGTTTGTTCATTGTGAGCAGATAACTAGATAACTTTGTTTTAAATTTAGTTGATCAATGCAAATTTGATAAGATAAATTAAAATTTAAAGACTATTTTGAAAAAATATAAATTTAATTTAATCTATCATGTGATTATTAAATTCCTTGAAAGTCCACTTAAAAGGCATAAATTGAAGTGAACAGCAAATGGGACATAGGAGAAAACTGAGAGAGTATACAATCCTAAAGTAAAAAGACATACAATAATAAAACCAAAAGCATACTAGCATGAAATCCATAAAGGAAAATAAACAATTAAAAAAGAGAAAGCATTTTAGTAAAGTTATAGGGCTAAATGAAAGAGAATACTAGGTCATTCAGCAATTGAAAGGGAGAAGGGTATTTCTGAGTCTAGAAAGAAAGCCAAGTGGCGTCTAGTGCATGATTTAGCTCAAGCCAAATATGGTCTGACCAGTAGAACTAAATTTCAAACTCTTGAGTTTTCTGTTCTTTGAGGTTTTTACTTTTATTTAAGTGATATTGCAGATATTAACAGAAGAAAATATATAATGACTTTCAAATAATTCGCTAATTTCTTCCCTATTTGTGTGTCATCTTGTCATCCAACATACGTGATACAATTCAGAAATAATTTTTCAGCTTTCTATTCTGTGAACAGAAATAGTTCATACAACCTACTTTCATCCTGTCTAGACAAATACAAATGGCCAATTAACTTCTTCCTTCCCTTCCTATAACTCCACAAAACTGTCGCCATACTATGATAAAGCAGAGTATGTGCAGAAACTCTTAGGAGTCTAAGAAGGTTAGCAGTGCCTTTTTCAGATACACAAATTAAAGGAGATGTCTTCATAGAAATTCTTGTTTTTGCATACATTTGACAAGCCACAAATATCACATGAGATATCACTGGCTTTATCTGGCCTCCTTGATCCTACCATTCTGGAATTTTTTTAAAAATGGCATAGAAGTAGTGGCACCAAAGAACTTGTAAGAGTAGAAAATGGAGCTGGTGGTCAATAATCGTTGGTCAAATTATTTTGTAGAAAGAACTTGGTACTCCTAATAAATTGGGGAAAATGGTCTCACTATTCAATATTTTATTTTTACTTTAAAGAAAATAAAAATGATTGTATGTAATCAATGCTCTGCTATACTAACTCAGAAGTACTTATGTCAAAAGATAATATGATTTGATAATAAGCTTTTGTTTACCTTCAAAAATCATACAAAACAGAGTGAAGAGCATGCACAAAGCCATGGAAGTGTGAAAGAGTGAGAGATATATGAAGAACAGAGAGAAGTTTATTTAGGTTACAGAGTATGCTGTATTTAAAGAAGTTATCAGAGATGATGATAGAAAGTTACAATAAAGAAGATCAGAAAAACACTTTTTCTATGTTAAGGAATTTTAACTTTACTTTCAATGAAAGGGCATAGAAGAGTTTCAAGCAAGGCACAGATAATGAATAAAAATAAATGTAAAATAATTTGGGGAGTCAGAGACCAGCCTTGGCAACACAGTGAGACTAAACCTCTACAAATCAACACAAAAAATTTAGCCATGCGTGATGTCACATTCCCGTAGTGCTAGCTAATTTGGAGGCTGAGGCAGGAGAATCACTTGAGTCTAGGAGCTCAAGGCTGCAGTGAGCTCTGGCTATGCCACTGCCCTGCAGCCTGGGCAACAGAGTGAGACTCTGTGTTTAAAAATAAATAAATAAATAAATAAATAAATAAAACAATGTAAGTTATTAAAAAATTGTCCATTGCTAGTCAAATGAACAAAACTAAAAGGTAAGCAAATTATGGTTTTTGTTATAAATTCCAAAGAAACAAACAGAAACAGAGAACTTTATTTTACTTATTTCTTTTAAACAATGTTATGCATTTCTACAACATTGTTTTAGAAATGAACAATGTATGGTTCTATCTCCAATAGGATACTCAAGAAGGATATTTGGGAAACTGAGATCATAAACTTCAACAGATGTCACCTTCAGAAAGAAATGAGCTTATTATGAATAAACCTAAGGTTATGTAAATCATGCTCTATAAATTTATTATCTCAATAAGTATCTCTAACAGAACTTGAACTAGGCTATTAATTCATTTTCATACTGCTATAAAGAACTACTTGAGACTGGGCAATTTTAAAGAAAAGGGGTTTAATTGACTCACAGCTCTGCATGGCTGAGGAGGCCTCAGGAAACACAATCATGGCAGAAGATGAAGGAGAAGCAAGGCACATATTACATGGTGGCAAAAGAGAGAGAAAGAGAGAGAGAGAGAGCTATACTTCAAAACCATCAGCTCCTGTGAAAACTCACATGCTATCACAAGAACAGCAACAACAAAATCTATACCCATGATCCAATCATCTCCCACCAGGCCCCTTCTCTGACACATAGGGATTGCAATTCAAGATGACACTTTGGTGGAGACACAGAGACAAACTATATCATTCTACCCCTGGCCCTTCCCAAATCTCATGCCCTTTTCACACTGAAAACCAATCATGCCTTCCCAACAGTACCCCAAAATCTTAACTCATTCCAGCATTAACTCTAAAGTCCAAGTCCAAAGTCTCATCTCAGACAAGGCAAGTCCCTTTCACCTATAAGCCTGTAAAATCAAAACAATATAGTTACTTCCAAGATAAAATGGGGGAACAAGCATGGCTTAAATGTTCCCACTCCAAATTGGGGAAATTGCCTGAAACAAAGGGGCCACAGGCCTCATGCAAGTACAAAACCCAGCTGAGCAGTCATTAAATCCTAAAGCTCTAAAATATTCTCCTTTGACTCCATGTCTCACATCCAGGGCATGCTGATGCAAGGAGTGGGCTCCCAAGAACTTGGGCAGCTCTGCCAACGGCTCAGCAGGGTACAGCCTGAGCAGTTGCTTTCAAGGGCTGGCATTGAGTGCCTGCAGCTTTTCCAGGTTCATGGTGTAAGCTGTTGGTGGATCTCCTATTCCAGGTTCTGGAGGATGATGGCCCTCTTCTCTCAGCTCCACTAGGCAGTGCCCCAATGGGGATGCTGTGTGGGGGCCTCATTTCCACATTTTCCCTCTGCATTGCCCTAGTAGAGATTATTCATGAGGGCTCTGCCCCTGTAGCAGACTTCCGCCTGGACATCCAGGCATTTCCATACATCCTCTGAAATCTAGGCAGAAGTTCTGAAACCTTAACTCTTGTCTTCTGCACATCTGTAGACCCAACACCATGTGGAAGCTGCCAACACTTGGGGCTTGCACTCTCAGAAGCAACAGCCCAAGCAGTGCCTTGGTTCCTTTTAGCCATGGTTGGAACTGGAGTGTCAGGGACACAGGGCACCAAATCCTGAGGCTGCACAGAGCAGCCACACGACCTTAGGCCCACCCCACAGAACCATTTTTCCCTCCTATGCCTCCAGGTCTGTGATGGGAGGGGTTGGGGCAAAGATCTCTGAAATGCCCTGGAGATATTTTCTCCATTGTCTTGGCTATTAACATTGGGCTCCTTGTTACTCATGCAAATTTCTGTAGCCGATTTGAATTTCTCCACAGAAAATGGGTGTTTCTTTTCTACCTCATGGTCAGGCTGCAAATTTTACAAATTTTTATGCTCTACTTCGCTTTTAATCACAAATTCCAATTTCAGACCATCTCTTTCTTCATGCATGTGAGCATACAATTTTAGAAAATGCCATGTCACATCTTGAATGCTTTGCTGCTTAGAAATTTCTTACACCAGATACCCTAAATAATATCTTTGAAGTTCAAAGGTCCACAACTTTCTAGGACAGGGGCACAATGCTGCCAGTCTCTTAGCTAACGCATAGCAAGAGTGACCTTTACTCCAGTTCCCAAGAAGTTTCTCATCTCCATCTGAGACCACCTTGGCCTGGACTTCATTGTTCTTATCACTATCAGCAATTTGGTCACAACCATTCAACAAGTCTCTAGCAAGCCCCAAATTTTACCTCATCTTCCTGTCTTCTTCTGAGCCCTCCAAATTCTTCCAACCTCTTCCCCTTATCCAGTTCCAAAGTTGTTTCCACATTTTCAGGTATCTTTATAGCAATGATCCACTTCACTCAGTACCAATTTTCTATTGGTATTAGTCCATTTTCACACTGCTATAAAGAACTTCCTGAGACTGAGTAATTTATAAAGAAAAGAGGTTTAATTGACTCACAGTTCCACATGGATGTGGAGACTTCAGGAAACTTACCATCATGGCAGAAGGCAAAGGAGAAGCAAGGCACATCTTACATGGCAGGAGAGAAAGACAGAGAGAGAGAGAGAGAGAGAGAGAGAGAGAAAGGAAGTGCCACACTTTAAAACCATCAGATCTCATGAAAACTCACTCACTATCATGAGAACATCAAAGGAGAAATCTATCGCATGATCCAATCATCTCCTACCAGGTTCCTCCTCTGACACATGAGGATTACAGTTTGAGATGAGATTTGGGTGGGGACACAGAGCCAAACCATATAAACTATGATTGGGACAAACTTTTAAACCAGAAAATCTATATTTCCCTCTCCCTTTCAGCCTATAAAATATTCAAGTATTACTCCCATTTCCTTCTATGATCTTTGAGATATTATTTCATATTTTTTAAATTAGTAAATAATTTTTAATCACTTTAATCACTCAGTGCATGCCTTGAATGGGCTAATATGCTTTATATGCAAGCTTCTCTATGCCCTTGTTCACTTTAGTTATCTTTCACAAAAAAGTCAATCGATATTCTGGTCCTAAAAAAATCTCAATAGATAAATGGATAAAGAAAATGTGATTATGTGTGTGTGTGTGTGTGTGTGTGTGTATGTACAATGGAATACTATTTTACCATACAGAAAAATGAAGTAATGTCATTTGCAGCAACATGGATGGAAATGGAGGTCATTATGTTAAGGGAAATAAGCCATAGCTTATTTATGCACAGAAAGGCAAACACCACATGTTCTCACTCATATGAGGGAGCTAAAAAAGTTGATCACGGCTGGGAGCGGTGGCTCACTCCTATAATCCCAGCAGTTTGGGAGGCTGGGGCAGGCGGATCACGAGGTCAGGAGACTGAGAACATCCTGGCTAACACGATGAAACCCTGTCTCTACTAAAAATACAAAAAATTAGCCATATGTGGAGGCGGGTGCCTGTAGTCCCAGATACTCAGGAAGCTGAGGCAGGAGAATGGCGTGAACCCGGAAGGCAGAGCTTGCAGTGAGCCGAGATTGTGCCACTGCACTCTAGCCTGGGCGGCGAGTGAGACTCCATCTCAAAAAAAAAAAAAGTTGATCACATGGGGGTAGAGAGTGGAATGATAAATATCAAAGACTGGGAATGGGGTATGAGTACAGGAGGGGGTGAAGAGAGGTTGGTTAACAGGTAGAATCATACAGTTTGACAGAAAGAATAAGTTCTAAGGCCAGGTGCAGTGGCTCACACCTATAATCCCAGCATTTTGGGAGGCTAAGGCAGGAGGATCACTTTAGGCCAGGAGTTCAAGGCCAGCATGAACAGCACACTGAGACCCAGTCTTTACAAAAAATTTAAAAATGTATCCAAGTGTAGTGGTGTGTGCCTGTAGTCCTAGCTACTGCAGAGGCGAAGTGAGAAGATCACTTGAGCCCAGACATTCGAGGTTGCAGTGAGCTATGATCATGCCACTGCACTGCAGCCTATGTGAGAGAGCAAGACCTTTTCTCTAAAAACAAAGAAAGAAGGAATAAGTTCTAATGTTCAATAGCAGAATGGGGTGACTATGTGACTACAGTTAACACCAACGTGTTGCATTTTTCAAAATAGCTTCAAGACAGGACCTGAAATGTACCCAACACATAGAAATGATAAATACTCAGGTGATGGATATCTTGAATACCCTGACTTGGTCATTACACATTCTACACATGTAATAACATTTCATATGTACTTCATAAATATGTACAAGTATAATATATTTAAAAGATTCAAAAAATTATCTATAGAAACCAAATATTAGCCTGGGTCCCAATTTTTAAAAAGTATGAAGCATGGTGGTTACACTCTGAAAATAAAAGGATTTACTTCTCTAAATCATATATTTTTCATTAAAATGCATACCAGACACTGTTTGACTTCAAACTTCAATTTTACTTTAATACTGTGACAAAATACCATACATTTCAGACAGTTTAAGGGTAATATCTCTTCCCATTTATTTATCCATTTACCTAATCACTTTAATTAAGCTTAGAATTCAATTCACACGTTCACAATGAGGTGTAATATCTTTTTTGTTTTGTTTTGTTTTTTTGGTTTGTTTTTTTTGGTTTTGTTTTTTAATTTAATATTTTTTTATTGTACTTTAAGATCTAGGGTACATGTGCAGAACGTGCACGTTTGTTACACAGGTATACACGTGCCATGGTGGTTTGTTGCACCCATTGACCCATCACCTACATTAGGTATTTCTCCTAATGCTATCCCTCCCCGAGCCCCCCACCCTCTGAAAGGTCCCAGTGTGTGATGTTCCTTTCCCTGTGTCCATGTGTTCTCATTATTCAACTCCCACTTATCAGTGAGAATATGCAGTGTTTGGTTTTCTGTTCCCATGTTAATTTACTGAGAATGATGGTTTCCAGCTTCACCAATGTCCCTGCTAAGGATATGAACTCATCCTTTTTTTATGGCTACATAGTATTCCATGGTGTATATGTGCCACATTTTCTTTATCCAGTCTATCACTGATGGACATTGGGGTTGGTTCCAAGTCTTTGCTATATGACATTTTTTAAAAAGAGTTTTCTAGCCATTTTTTTTTTTTTCAGAATACGGTGTTCTGTGGTCAATGCTATGTAAGTTCTGCTAAGCTGCATCAATGCTAAGGTTGTTTCTTGGGGAGATGATGGCATTTCTAATGCCAGATATTTATTTTCTTTTTTTAAATTTTATTAATATCATACTTTAAGTTTTAAGGTACATGTGCACAATGTGCAGGTTTGTTACATATGTATACAACTTACAAGGGATGTGAAGGACCTCTTCAAGGAGAACTACAAACCACTGCCCAATGAAATAAAAGAGGATACAAACAAATGGAAGAACATTCCATGCTCATGGGTTGGAAGAATCAATATCGTGAAAATGGCCATACGGCCCAAGGTCATTTATAGATTCAATGCCATCCCCATCAAGCTACCAATGACTTTCTTCAAATAATTGGAAAAAACTACTTTAAAGTTCATGTGGAACCAAAAAAGAGCCCGCTTTGCCAAGTCAATCCTAAGCCAAAAGAACAAAGCTGGAGGCATCACGCTACCTGACTTCAAACTATACTACAAGGCTACAGTAACCAAAACAGCATGGTACTGGTACCATAACAGAGATATAGACCAATGGAACAGAACAGAGCCCTCAGAAATAATGCTGCATATCTACAACCATCTGATCTTTGACAAACCTGACAAAAACAAGCAATGGGAAAAGGATTCCCTATTTAATAAATGGTGCTGGGAAAACTGGCTAGCCATATGTAGAAAGCTGAAACTGGATCCCTTCCTTACACCTTAAACAAAAATTAATTCAAGATGGATTAAAGACTTACATGTTAGACCTAAAACCATAAAAGCCCTAGAAGAAAACCTAGGCAATACCATTCAGGACATAGGCATGGGCAAGGACTTCATGTCTGAAACACCAAAAGCAATGGCAACAAAAGCCAAAATTGATGAATGGGATCTAATTAAACTCAAGAGCTTCTGCACAGCAAAAGAAACTACCATCAGAGTGAACAGGCAACCTACAGAATGGGGGAAAATTTTTGCAACCTACTCATCTGACAAAGGGCTAACATCTAGAATCTACAATGAACTCAAACAAATTTACAAGAAAAAAACAAACAACCCCATCAAAAAGTGGGCGAAGGACATGAACAGACACTTCTCAAAAGAAGACATTTATGCAGCCAAAAAACACCTGAAAAAATGCTCATCATCACTGGCCATCAGAGAAATGCAAATCAAAACCACAATGAGATACCATCTCACACCAGTTAGAATGGCCATCATTAAAAACTCAGGAAACAACAGGTGCTGGAGAGGATGTGGAGAAATAGGAACACTTTTACACTGTTGGTGGGACTATAAACTAGTTCAATCATTGTGGAGGTCAGTGTGGCGATTCCTCAGGGATCTAGAACTAGAAATACCATTTGACCCAGCCATCCCATTACTGGGTATATACCCAAAGGATTATAAATCATGCTGCTATAAAGACACATGCACACGTATGTTTATAGTGGCACTATTCACAATAGCAAAGACTTGGAACCAACCTAAATGTCCAACAACAATAGACTGGATTAAGAAAATGTGGCACCTATACACCATGGAATACTATGCAGCCATAAAAAATGATGAGTTCATGTCCTTTGTAGGGACATGGATGAAACTGGAAACCCTCATTCTCAGCAAACTATCGCAAGGATAAAAAACCAAACACCGCACGTTCTCACTCATAGGTGGGAATTGAACAATGAGAACACATGGACACAGGAAGGGGAACATCACACACCGGGGACTGTTGTGTGGTGGGGGGAGGGGGGAGGGATAGCATTAGGAGATATACCTAATGCTAAATCACAAGATGTAATGTCTTAAGAGTTTTTCCTTTGAAACTAAACACGAGTCTTTTATCTCTTGTGGCCAGAGTACCCTAAGTCCAAAAAGTATGCTTTTTTTTCATAATGCCCTTGCCACAAATACAAGGAAAATCATTTTTCTCCTTTAGCCTTGCAGGAAGTTGCTTTTTCCTTCCAAAGGATATCTTTTTCTGCTTTAAATGTGATCCAGAGCAAAAAGCCAACTGTGTGACTATAACAATAACAAAGTCATAAATAGTATGATTCCAACTTTTAGTTTGCAAATATTTGTTTTAAACACTAGACTGACCGTAAGCAAAACTGAGAAGTAGGAAGAATTTGTTTGGGTCACCTTTCCACTTTCTCTATGCTCCTCTCTGTTGCTCTTTTAGTTCCTCTTCACAGCGTCAAGGTCCATGATGCTGTAGATAGCCAAACCACTGATCATCTCCAGATAATATGCCCTTCACTCTGGTCCTCAGTTTCCATTATTCCTAGACTATAAAGCTGTATTTAAGCAGAAATAGATACTAATTTATACTAAGTCATGATCAAACAAAGTATGACTTACTTTAATGCAAAAATCCACTTCTAGACAGGAGACAGTATGTTGGCGAAATGTTTGAATTCAAGTGGGATATATTGTTGAAAATATATTTCTAAGACTGGACACAGTAAGTGTTGGCAATGATATGAACGACCATACATAGCTGATGGGAATGCAAAATGACACGACTTTGGAAAACAGTTTTAAAGTTTCCTATAAACATAGACATACACTCACCATACAACCCAGCAATTCCACTTCTAGTTTTAATCAAGGTAAATGAAAACATTTCCACACAAAATGTATGCATAAAGCCTTAAAGCAGTGTCAATCACAATAGCTAAAAACTGGGAAAAGAACTCCAATGTCTGCAAGAGTGAAGTATATAAACAAATTATGTTATATTCGTACCATAAAATACTGCTAAGCAATAAAAATGAATGAACTATGGATACACAAAACAATTTGGAATCTCAATAAAATTATGCTAAAGGAAAGAAGTCAGACAAAAAATAGTGCATTCTCTACATAATCTCTTTATATAAAATGTTAGAAAATACAAACTATTATATATTGACAGAACACAGATCAGTGGTTACCTGGGAGACAGACAGGAAGAAAGGGTGTAGTCATAGAAAAGTTGAGAAAGTGATGATGGTTTCATAAGTGAGCAACAGTCCAAAATTCTCAAATTGTACTTTCTATGTACAATTTATTCCATGTCAATTATACCTCAGTAAAACCATTTTTAAAGAATGTAGTTGTTAACAAGGACCTTAGTCATCTCAAATAACTATAGATAGGCAGACATCTATCAACTGATTAGTAAATTTTCACCCAATATTGATGCTATATGAGAAAATCGCCCTCCTTTCTTACCCTCACCTCAATTTAATATTCATTCCTATCTACTATGACCCACTTCAGTTACTCTTTTTACAGTTGTTTATGTGACTTCATATATTGTCAAATAAGGTTTAAGGGAGAAAGGGTCTTCTATATTACTAAAAATATAGTTCTTCTCTGTTGGTCCCTTGATTATGCAAGTAACATTACTGAGAAACGAAACGTCATTACTGTTGAGAATTCAGAAAAAAACAAATTAAGTCAGAGTGTAACTGCCCCTTTTTATGTTGTAATTTAGTCTGGGAATTCTAATTTTCATTTCTACTAATCATGTAGAAAGCATTATTTGCTAACCCAGTTTGATCTAACACAGTGTTTCAAAAAGCATTCTCACCTGACACGTTCAGGTATACATTAAAAGAGTTAAGTAAGAGCCCTCTGGGAAAACAAAAATGGGTATTAATAACATTTTTAAGCTCTACGTTTGGGCATTCTCTACCTTGACTCAGGTATGTGTATGAATGTGTTACTAAGAACTACCATTTTGAGAGCTCTCAGAATTTTTCCTACATTGAACATAAACTGAAAATTAGTTCAAAACATGATCTAGATTTTAGACATTGCCAGAAAGGGAGCAAAGAAGTCACAAAAAAACATTTTCACCACTACAATCAAAGTACTCAATTCCTGTTCCCCAACCTTTGGTTGATTAAAGTGCCAGAATATCTTGTTGTCTATCAATTTTTAAAAGGTGAATTCTAGGTGCCAAGGACACATTTTGTTACTCATTTTTGGTCACAATATGTAGGTGATACTTGTATATGCTAAATTTTATTACTCTTTAATTCTTCAGTAGGAAATGATAGACACTCTATTTTGCTCTGCAGGATCCCTTGGATGATTGATAAAATGTATTTTGCTTAAGAAGGATACAGAATATCTTTTGATAAACTACATGCTTTAGTATAATGGGTTATTTTAGTACAGCCATCTACTCCATCCAATAAAATAAAGTAGTAACAAGGCAGCTTATCATTTGTCAGGCATATTATGCAACAGAAAGCTTTATTGTGCTATGTAAATGTTCCCTTTCTGCCCCGGAAAACAAAAGCTCGCCAGAATAAAGAGCAGACAATGAAAGAGTAACACAAGTAGTAGGTAAAAACTTGTGTATTTTATTTCATGTAATTTGTGTATTATGGGGAAAATGTGGTTGAAGGATGGGCCCTAGGGATGGAAATGTCTTTTTATAATCCAATAGACTTGGCTTGTGACTATGTAATTTTTGTAAGAGATCTCTCATTTGGGGATGGTTTGAGGATGGACCAGATGGAAAGCAGGGCACTGTGGGATACATCATTTATCACAGTGACAGTGTGTAGGCATCAGTGATCCTCTCAACACAGGGGGAAGCTAAAACTGCAAATGTGGAGCAGCATTACTGCCAGAGTAGTGGAGTTTGGCAACACTTGCATTTCTCATTAACTTAATCATATTAATTCATTAGCCATATATATCAAAGTAATTCACTCAGGAATTGTCACAAGGAACGATTTATAACTGTTACCTTTCTCTACACAAAAAGTAGGTTGCAGTCATTCACAAGATTTTGCATACTTCTTAGAAGGAAAAATTATAGCCACAACAAATAATAACAATAATCATCAACTGTTTTTATACCAGCTGTCCCACACGTAAACTACTATAAGAAGGAGCAAAAAAGAAAATTAAAGTGTTTTATTTTATGGAAGTTATATGATCAACAACAGATAAATAGATGGATTATTCCAAGGATTTCCTATTTCTGAAACACCAAACATCTGATCTCCTATATTTAACTTAAGCGGTTCCAATATGAGCCTGAAGATTCATAACCTCAATTTCTAATACCCAGGGTTTTTTTGTTTGTTTTTGTCAGAGATAGTTCAGCGTATTTGGGAAAGTGTGGTGTTTATGATAAATAAAAAGCCTGGCCTTATAAATTCTGGCTCAAATCTTTATTGTCTCTGAGATTTAGTCTCTGAGCTTCTTAAAAATTCATTTTCTTCATTTCCTAATCAGAAACGCTAAAAATGCTAACCTCACCAGATTGCTGAGAGGATCAAATGAGAAACAATTGAAAATAGTTCTTTATAACATAGAGCTACATGCATGTACATATAAAGACATTAAAGATGTGGGGATGTTTGGTAAAGCACTATATAGATTATTATCATATGTCATCATCATCATTACCATCATCATCACTATCACCATCACCAACATCCTATAGGTTTGCTTAAATTTCTCCCCTCCACCTCTAGAAATAAGCAATGTCTTCTGCCCTATGACCCAGCCATGCAGGACAAATATTTTGGCAGGAGCCTAAAAAATTGGGGGGAGACATTTTTAAGTTAAAATGAATATACTACATATAGAATAAGGAGCACTGACAGACATCTTAAAACAAAAATTTGTGTTTGGGAAACTGAGATTCAGCTAATATAATAAATGTAGTTCTAATTATTAAGCTGATGTGTTTAAGTTTTTTCTTTAGTAGAGAATCTGCAAATGCATGTTTGTCTAAACTCTACATTAGAAATATTAGTAATTCAAATTCTGGCTCCTATTACGCCAATGTTTCTTCGTGAGCACACAAGAATTAAAGAAAATGCAATGACATAAAAAACACCATATACTGTTTATATGATATGAAGCATACTTTACAATATTGCTCATTAAAAAACCCAAAGGTAGTCTTAGGAAAAGGTACATTTTTAGACACTGTAAAACAGCTTCACTGCTTTCACTCCTCTCATCCAAGGAGCAATCTTGACTCCAACTCCACCCCCTGTCAGCAGGAAGTAGTTACAGCAGTCATCAGCTTTTTCCCATCTCCTTAGCTCACAAGTCAGGATAGAGGTGTGCTGAAACTGAAAGAGGGAGATTGAAACTGCCTTTGCAAAATTATGACAGTAAAAGAAATCTGACATAGTTGACTCCATCTTGCTTCTAACCTTCAAGCTGTCCTTGGTCATTCCTGGGCATAGGACAAGGTAAATTTCGGAGGAATTTAGTTTAAAGTTTAACTTTGAAGCAAGGATGATAATAGTTCCTCCTTCACACTAGTCCACTCCCTGTTCTGGGGATAAAACTGCCTTGGTAAAATTAATGTAAAGCAACAAGATTGGGATTATGGGAGGGGCCTGAGTTCTGATAAAATATAGGTGTAGTTATTCTAACCCAATACTGCTCAGGAGACATGTGGCCTGAAGTTTTAAGATTTGTGACTTCTCCAATTGTTCCTGTAGATAACATCACTATAGTAGAATCTAAGGTTGGTTTTTGGAGATTTTTTTCAGCCTGACCCCACCCAGATTCATGATGGGATTCGACTTGTCCTGCGATCCCATCCAGAGACAGGATCAGCACATGAAAACTGTTTTCCACACCCCTATGATTTCATTCCTCAACCAATCAGCAGCACCCATTTTTCAGTCCCCTGCCCACAGACTTGTCCAAAAAAACCCTAACCTACAAGCCTTTAGAGATTGATTTGAGTAATAACTTCATCTCCTGTGTGATTGTCTTTATGTCAATTAAACTATTTTTTACTGCTAAAAAAGGAAAAATTTATTTGATTTAAGGAAACTATCAAAAAGGTTAGTTTGTTTTCTAGAATGAGGGCTTGATATTTTTTTTAAACTGAGAATGTCCTAGGACATCTCTTTATGACCACTTCTTAGCATCCAATCTAAGTGAGTGAAAATTTGAAATGCATCACGAAAAGAGAGGGATATTGATACCAATGATGCAATGAAGTTAATTGGCCTTATACTATGAGATTGAATTCACACGGTCAACACCAGATGTAATTCTACTTTTGGTTTTGCTAATCCTGAGTTGAGTGTTGTAGGTACTATTGCTGAATTGAATCTTCATGGGCTTAGTTACCTGAAGACGTGAATGGCATCTGACATTCTTAAAAAACAATTTTGCCATGATATAGCTAGAATAAACAAACTAACTTAAGAATCTTTTAAGGAATGAACACTACAGAATTTTCATCTGAAACACTTTATTACTTCCTTATAAGCTGTCAGTTTAAATCTTTCTCAGGCCAAATTTCACATCTGTCTATTAGAAATGCTTCATAAGCTGAGGAAAGGGAAGCCATCATCTTTTGGGAAATTCAAAGGCACAAACAACAAATCCATTCCATCAGTGTGATCCAGAGATATTAGCACTTCTGCAGAGATACAGAGAAGGATGTATATAATATTCCCTCTCCTTTTCTCCCTGTGTATCCCTAAATGTTTTACAGAAAATACTAGAAAATGGGATACTTATATAAGAATGAATTGGGGAATTAAGCTATTGATTATATGATGGAAACAAAGAAATACATAAGATGGGAATATCAGTAGTTCAAATACATAAAGGCAACAAGCAGTCTAACTTCATTATTTTGGAACATCTAGAGAAACGCTAGGTGGAATCTGGGAAAACTCTAACTCACAAAATAAATGTTATTTTAGTGTTATAATGTATTCTTATACTGTTTGGTACAGAGCAGATGTTCAATAAATAAATGTTAAATGAAAGAATGAATGCATATATGGCCCTAAATCTATTTCAATAGTATATATGTCTATAGTTACATAGATATAATATCTAAATGAATATCTGACAATATTATCAAGAATAGATCCTAAGGGACTTACCTTAGTGAATAAAGACGAATTAGTATTAATTAATATGTTGATTACTTGTATAACAGATCTTACTAAAGTGATTTTAGGCACCTAAATAACCCCAAAATATTTTAACGACACTACATTTGTGCACATATTCACATACACACACAATTATTGTTCATACATTTAATTTGCTAAATAAGATATTCTTACTAATACCAGAGACTTTGGCATATACACTGTCTGAACTCTCACAAATTCTGAACTAGTGGAGTTTAAATAAATCAGGTTTCCTTATGTAGGAAAAATATAACCAAGAGTAAAATAAATGTCCTTTAAACTAAAACAAAAATATAAATTACAGAAGAAAATAAAATCGGATAAAAATAGAAGACTTTATCTTTATAGTATGCAAATAAAGCAATATGGCACACCTAACATTATACTGCATCCTTGATGATTTACATGTCAAGCTATATAAATTAAAGGACTATTCTGAAATAAATCTAAGAATGATGCCTGAACCTTTTCTAACCCTTTTCATTGGCATGTTTTGCATGCACCTGCTGAGGAAAAAAGACCAACAATTTAACTTTTCCTCCACGCATTTGAATGCAGGTGAATAAGATATTGTTAGGCATATAAAATAAATTCATGTAAACTAAGGAAGGAATTTATGTAGAGCTCTGCAGATTCCTCCACCTTCCCTTGATTACTTTTTAAACTGTCTGCATCTTTAACAAATGTGCTCATGTCTTTCCTCACTCAACGTTTTGTCTAGCTCTATAATCCCACTCTAGGCACAAGCAAAAGACTAAAAATTGAGGAGTTTTGTCTCAATGGCTCACTTGATGGTAAAGCCAAGTGGCAGGAAGTAAAACAAAGCTTAAATCCAAGGAGTATGACGGTATGAGTAACTTGAAAAGCATATTTCAGAATGTCATCCATGAAAACTTCACCAAACTTGCTAGAGAGGTCAACAGTCAAATTCAGGAAATACAAGATTCAGGAAATGCAAGATTCTATACAAGATGATCTCCAAGACATGTAATCATCAGATTTTCCAAGGTCAAAATGAAAGTAAGAATGGTAAAGGCAGCTAGAAAGAAAGGGCAGGTCACTTACAAAAGTAACCATATCAGGCTAACAGTGGACCTCTTAGCTGAAACCCTATAAGCCAGAAGAAATTGGAAGCCTATATTCAACATTCTTAAAGAAAAAATTCTTCAACGAAGAATTTCATATCCAGCCAAATGTAGCTTCCTAAGTGAAGGAGAAATAAGATCCTTTTCAGATTAACAAATGTTGAGTGAATTCCTTACCACCAAACCTGTCTTACAAAAGATCTTGAAAGGAGCACTAAGCAAAGAGAGGGAAGACCACTGCCAGCTAATATAAAAACACACTTAAACACACAGACCATTGTCACCCTAAAGCAACCACACGAACAAGCCAACATAATAGCAAGCTAATAGCACAATGACAGGATAAAATCCACAAATATCAATACTAACCTTGAATGTAAATGGGCTAAATGCCCCACTTAAAAGGCACAGAGTGGCAAGATGGATAAAAAGGCAAGACCTAAAGGCATGCTGTCTTCAGGAGACCCATCTCACAATTAATGACACTCATAGGCTCAAAAATAAAGGGATGGAGAAAAATCTACCAAGCAAATGGAAAACAGAAAAAAAGCAGGAGTTGCAACCTTAATTTCAGAAAAAAACAGATTTCCAACCAATGAAATATTTTTAAGAAGGGGCATTACATAATGGTAAAGTGTTCAATTCAGCAAGAAGACCTGACTATCCTAAATATATATGCACTCAACCCAGAAGCACCTAGATTCATAAAACAAGTTCTTGGAGACCTACAAAGAGACATAGACTTCCACATAATAATAGTGAGAGACTTCAACCCTCCAGTGAAAGTATTAGGCAAATCATTGAGGCAGAAAATGAGCAAAGATATTCAAGACCTTAATTCAACATTGGACCAACTGGGTCTGATAGAACTTTACATAACTCTCCACCCAAAAACAACAGAATATACATTCTCACCACCACATGGCACATACTTTAAAATCAGCCACATAATTGGACATAAAACAATCCTCAACAAATTTTTAAAGAACCAAAATGATACAAAACACACTCTTGGACCACAGCACAATAAAAATAGAAGTGAAGATGATGAAAATGATTCAAAACCATAAAATTACATGGGAATTAAGCAACATGCTCCTGAATGACTTTTGGGAAAATAATGAAATTAAGGCAGAAATCAAAAAGTAATTTGAAAATAAAGAGAACAAAGACACAACATACCAGAATCTCTGGGACAAAGCTAAGGCACTATTAAGAGGAAAATTCATACCACTAAATGTAAACATAAAAAAGTTAGAAAGATCTCAAATTAACGACCTAACTTCACAACTGACATAATTAGAGAAGCAGGAACAAATCAAGCCCAAGGCTAGCAGAAGAGAAGAAATAAAAAAAATCAGAGCTGGACTCAAGGTAACTGAGAAACAACAACGACAACAAAAATTCAAAAGATAAACAAATCCAGGAAGTTTTTTTGAAAAATTTAATAAAATATATAGGCCACTAGCTAGACTAATAAGGAAAAAAGACAGAAGATACAAATAAACACAATTAGAGATGATGAAGGGAATGTTATTACTGACACCACGGAAATAAAAACAACCATCAGAAACTACTACAAACACCTCTACACACACAAAATTAAAAAACCTACAAGAGATGGATAAATTCCTGGACATATATACGCTCCAAAGACTGAGCCAGGAAGAAAGTGATTCTCTGAACAGACCAATAACACACTCTGAAATTGAATCCATAATAAATACCCTCCCAACCAAAACAAACCTGGGATCTGTTGGATTCATAGCTAAATTTTACCAGATGTATAAAGAAGAGCTGGTATTATTCCTACTGAAGCTATTCCAAAAAATTAAAGAGGAGGGACTCCTCCCTAACTCATTCTATGAGGCCATGATCATCTTGATACTAAAGCCTGGAAGAGACACAACAAAAAAGAAAACTTCAGGCCAATGCCCTTCATGAACATCGATGAAAAAATCCAGAACAAAACACTTGCAAATTGAATTCAGAAGCACATCAAAAATATAAACTATCTCAAGTAGGCTTCATCCTCGGGATGTAAGGTTGGTTCAACATATTCAAATCAATAGATGTGATTAATCACATAAACAGAACTAAAGACAAAAACCACATGATTATCTCAATAGATGCAGAACTGGTTTATGATAAAATTCAACACATCTTCATGTTAAAAACGCTCAATAAACTAGGTATTAAAGGAACATACCTTAAAATAATAAAAGCCATCTCTGACAAACCCACAGCCAACATTATACTGAATGGGCAAGGGCTGAAAGCATTTCTCTTGAAAACTGTAACAAGATAAGGATGCCCTTTCTGAACACTTCTATTCAACGTATTATTGGAACTCCTAGCCAGAGCAATCAGGCAAGAGAAAGAAACAGAGGGCATCCCACTAGGAAGAAAGGAAGTCGATATATCTCCGTTTGCAGGTGACATGATTTTGTATCTCGAAAACCCCATTGTCTCAGCCCCAAAGCTGCTCCAGCTGATAAACAACTTCAGCAAAGTTGCAGGATACAAAACCAATATACAAAACTCACTAGCATTCCTATACACCAATAACAGCCAAACTGAGAGCCAAATCAGAAAGGCAATCCCATTCACAGTTGTCATAAAGTCAATAAAACACTTAGGAATACAGCTAACCAGGGAGATGAAAATCTCTACAATGAGAATTACAAAATACTGCTCAAAGAAGTCAGAGAAGACATAAGCAAATTGAAAAATATCCCATGCTCATGGATGGGAATAATCAATATCATTAAAATGGCCATATTGCCCAAAGCAATTTACAGATTCAATGCTATTCCTATCAGATTACCAATGGCATTCTTCACAGAACTAGAAAAACCTATTTTAAAATTTATCTGGAACCAAAAAAGAGCCCAAATAGCCAAGGCAATCATAAGCAAAAAGAACAAAGCTGGAGGCATCATGTTACCCAACTTCAAACTACACTACAAGGCTACAGTGACCAAAATAGCATTGTATTCATACAAAAACAGGCACACAGACCAATGGAACAGTTTGGAGCACCCAGAAATAATGCTATGCATCTGTGACCACCTGATCTTCAACAAAGCAGACAAAAATAAGGAATGGGAAAAAAACTTTCTTATTCAATAAATGGCACTTGGATAATTTGCTAGCCATATGCAGAAGACAAACTGGACCCCTTCCTTACATCGCATACAGAAATCAACTCAAGATGGATTCAAGACTTAAATGTAAACCCAAAATTATAAAATCCCTGGAAGACAACCAAGGCAATACCATCCTAGACATAGGAATGGGCAAAGATTTCATGACATAGACACCAAAAGCAATCACAACAAAAGCAAAACTTGACAAGTGGGATCTAATTAAACTTAAGGGCTTATGCACAGCAAAAGAAACTATCAACAGAGTAAACAGACAACCTACACAATGGAAAAAAAAATATTTGCAAACTGTGCATCTGACAAAGGTCTAGTATCCAGCATCTATAAGAAACTAACAAATTTACCAGAGAAAAACAAACAACCCCATTAAAAAGCGGGCAAAGGGCCAGGCATGGTGGCTCACAACTGTAATCTCAGCACTTTGGGAGGCTGAGGTGGGCGGATCGTGAGGTCAGGAGATTGAGACCACCCTGGCTAACATGGTGAAACCTCATCTCTACTAAAAATACAAAAAAATTTTGCCAGGCGTGGTGGTGGGCGCCTGTAGTCCCAGCTACTCAGGAAGCTGAGGCAGGAGAATGGCGTGAGCCTGGGAGGCAGAGGTTGCAGTGAGTCGAGATCAGGCCATTGCACTCCAGCCTGGGCAACAAAGCAAGACTCCATCTCAAAAAAAAAAAAAAAAAAACAAGTGGGCAAAGGACACGAGCAGACACTTTCCAAAAGGAGACATACATGCAGCCAACAAGCATATGAAGAAAAGCTAAATATCACTGATCATTACATTTTGTGCTATCATTAGATTTTGCAATTGTTAGATTTGTGGTAAATCAAAACCACAATGAAATACCATCTTTCACCAATCAGAATGGCTATTACTAAAATGTCAAAAAACATGCTGACGAGTTTGCAGAGAAAAGGCAACACTTATACATTGTTGGTGGAAGTGTAAATTAGTTCAACCATTGTCAAAAGCAGTATGGCAATTCCTCAAAGAGTTAAAAGCAGAACCACCACCCTGAAATTCTATTACTGGGTATATATACCCTGAGGAAAATATATCATGCTATGATAAAGAAACATGCAAGTGAATGTTCATTGCAGCACTATTCACGATAGCAAAGACACAGAATCAACTTAAATGCCCATCAATAACAGATTGAAAAAAGAAAATGTGGTATATATACACCATGGAATACTATGCAGCCATAAAAAAGAGATCATGTCTTTTGTAGGAACATGGATGGAGCTGAAGACTATTATCCTTAGCAAACTAATGCAGGAATAGAAAACCAAATACCGCATGTTCTCACTTATAAATGGGAGATAAATGATAAGAATTTATGAACACAAAGAAAGAAACAACAGATACTGGGGTCTACTTGAGAAGGGGCAGGAAGAGGGAGAGGAGCAGAAAACATTACTATTGGGTAATGAGCTTAATACCTGGGTGATGAAACAGTATGTACAAACGAAAATAAATTAATTAAACTAAATAAAATTTAAAAAAAAGAAACTCAGTTCTGCCACTCACTTGCTTTGTGACCTTAAGCAAATAATTTAAACTCACGGAGCAATAGATTGTTTACCTTAAAAATGAAGTCATTGTCCATAAGGCTACTATGAAGATTAAATGAAGTATATATAAAACACTTGGCACCCATGGCTAGTACATAAAAAGAACTTAATGTATATTAGAGCTTTTCCTCAACAAATAACCTACTAATGTTTACTCAAAATGATTTAGCTTCAAGGCAATTTTAAAATCCTTTTCTTCTTTCATCTGTACATTCCCACAAAACCAGGACACAGATTTGATTATTTGCATGGTACTCTTTCTAGGCTCTAGGAATGTATTTCAGGAGGCAAGAAATAGATGGTCATTCATTGAATACCGAGATATATTTCAGATGTTGTTATGCTTTCTATCTTCATTTATATGCACAGGGCTACTCTCTTATATCAGAATTTGTTTATAAATATTTAAAGTTGAAAATTCGTTATCTTCCCCCTCAAAGCCTGAGTGTCTTCCCAAGTTCTCTGCCTGAGTTAATTATACCATCATCCAGCCTATCACCCAAGCTAGACATGAATCATCCTAGACCACCACCTTAGCCTCTACATTTAATCAATTATCAAGTGTGATTAACTCTAATTACTGAATCACTCAGAATCTTTTCTCCATTCTATTGGATTTGCCTTCAGGCCCTCAATATTTCTCCTTTGAACAGTAGCAACGGATATTCCTTCATTTCATTACCTTCATTGCTATCTATCTACCCTCCAGGCAATTGTTTTCCGATCATTTACTCAGTTCCTTAGCAAGGGCTCCTTTTACCTATAGAAGTTTCTTAAGAATAAAACAAAACAAAATCATATGTGAAGGAGAACATATAAGATTCTAACTAAGGCAGAAGTGTGGAGCATGGAAGTACTTCCTCACTTCTATGTCAGCCAGTAAGGAAAGTCCTGAAAGACACTTTGGAAACCACTGGTCTAAAGGGAAAAACTTAAATTGCTTAACATGGTAAATCAAAAACTGGTTTCACAAGCTGGCTTTTCCCTCCCTAGAAATTCCAACCACATCACCTACAGGTCTTCTAGCTTAAAGCTCTGCTCCAGTCTCTTCAACTTAACTGCTACTCCCCATAACACACTGGGCTTTTTCTCATCCATCTGTACTCTTCTATCTGCTTGGAATGCTCTTCCTCTGATTCTCCATCTGTCCAGTGCTCAGCCTACAAAATACAGCTCCAAAGTTTCCATCTTATGGAGTATTACCCAACTTACCAAAATTGATATAACTGCTTCCACTTATGTGATATTATAGAACCTTGTATGTGCTTGTATTTTGGCCTCTATGATACTTTAATGCAATTATTAATTTACATTCCACTCTCCCCAGTTCTAGCGTGGCAAGGACCACTACTCATATATTTTTACAACGCCTAGAAATTACCCAGAACACAACAGATACTTTATAAATGTTCGTATCATTGTATATAAAGATATCATTGTTATTAAATTCATTTTCTATGATGTAATAGCTTTAATGATTTTTAAAGATTCAATTATAGAAATACTAAGCTTATTTTTAAGTGTTTTTGTGTACTCTCAGGTACTTTTTTAGGGACTCAACAAAGTTCAATGCTAATTTATGACACTGGAATTTTACCAGTTATTCACAGTGTTCAATGAAAAACACTAAGACATCGTCCAGGACAATGACCACCCGCACCTTCTTCTTCTCTAATCATAAGGCTCCTATACCAAGGATGCATTTTAGGTCTACTTTTTAACCTAGAGTAATAACTTGGACAACATACGTGAATGCCCAGAACCCCTGGAAACTAAAAGAATATTACTGAGACCTAAGTATACAGGAGTGCTGCACCCTACGGGAGGCTTCGAGATGATGCTGTTTGGGCCAGTGTCTCCATTCCTGTCCCTAGCACAGAAACATATACATATATACAAACAATAAGGCCTTGAAAGGGATTTTCTGCAATGATATGACAATTTTTAGAATCACGTCCATTTGATTTGTCGCTCAAGTAAAAAAACTTGTTTTCACGAACGCTTAAAAAATTCAATAATGTAACCTTTAATAGAGCTTGCAAAGCTCTGAAGGACAAGGCAGTTAGATCAATATTGGTTGATTTCAAATGCTGGGCAGTACGAAGAGACATGGCTGATCATGAGATGGATTTTATTACCTGTCGGAGTGATAAGTCCTGGTGATAAGAGGCCTGGGACTGCATGGGGCAGAAGGCGAGCATTTTCCTGCAACACTCCCAAAGAACGCTTAGGGGGCCTGCCAGGTCTTGAACTGTTGAAAAACAGACAAATATAGATAAAGGTTAAAAATTTACTTTTTTTGAGAAAACCATCACTTGCAATATTTACCTTTTAAATCTTGTTTAATTGCCAAAAGTGATAGAATTTTACATTAAAGACTATTTTTGTGGATTACTAAGAGGCCAATTCTTTACTTTCCGCTAAATTTCCCACCATTGTTATGGCAAACATTAACGCCATAAGGGATCAATTTTAGTTTAGATTCCATTTACAGGCCAGCACTTTGCAATGCAGCTTACCTGTCGTGTGAGAAACCCTAAGTTACCCCTGCTTTCAAAGCTACACTTGATCTGAAGTATTAATAAATGCTTCTGAGATCTGAGATAGTGACTCACAGAATTAAGATTATATAGAATGTGAAGTGATTCTCTGCCCAGCATGCCAGAGGTGAATGGTGAAGAGCTGACAGATGTAGAATAGAAGCCGATGTTTATTAGCATTTCCACAGCTGCCGGGAGCCCATGAGGAACAAAGGGTTACCACCCTCAGTAGGTTTTGTTTTCCTACGTAGTTTTTAAACCAAGCTGTATAACAAGCAGTTCACTCTCTTGGAGTGGCCACACTAACAAAACCTGCCACCTTTGCAATCTAGACTGTCTTTTCTCTCAGATTGATTGGTGTTTTTAACTAATGAGTTGATGATAAACTTATAACATTAACCTAATCCATTGCATTTGTACATTCTTCACCCATGAGCAGTTCAGAAACTGTAATTGTAAATGCTAATTCATAAAATAATGAAATAAAAAGTCAGTATCTGTTGCCTCCATCTTGTACCGTAATAGAGTGAGGGTACTGAAAATATCATTTTAAAGCTGTCACTACATGAAGAGACTTGTAAGTCATAGAACATTAGGATCAACTTATTCTCGAGTCACCCAATATATTTCAACTATTACTTTCTAATGTTGCCTAAGATATTGCTGTTGCCTTTTAGTAGAAATGCATTTTACAAAGCTGAATGATATGAGTTTTGACAAAATACTGCAAAATACTATATTAAATAACTTCAGCAGCAAAAATGTATGAGGTTCAGATAGAGAACATACCCCAAAATGACTTTTGGTTTACAAAGAAATTTAAGTTAAACCTCACTCTATCAACTTTGCAGTAGCAAAATGCTCCATCAATGTAAGACAAACTCTGCTTTTAAATGAAAAACAACTTCTAGCAACCTTACACGGAGGTATCATTACCCAGTTCATTTTTCATACACTGTGCTAGTGTTATTTTCTTCCATTGTACATCAATATTACATATCAATCTAGCACAAAAGATTCTGTTTTTCTCATTTGATGTTTCAATTTTATAAATGGACTCTCCTCTCCTTCTTTCTACTTGATTCTGGGCCATAATTTATTTTCTTTAATTCAGTGTTTTATCGTGTTTGCCTTTGCCCTATTTTATGGCTTTCTGACTCTTTTAAGGAATGCTGGAAGCAGAAATATCCTATGTACTTCGAACGTCCTAAAGGATCCCAATATCACTGAAAAATGTTCATTGGAGTATATCCAGGCATCAGAGAAAGACACATTATTTTATTGAATAAACTTCATCAAATCTATACTTTCTAAATGCTTTTTTGTGTCATTCTATTTGTCAGAACTCAAGCCTACTAACTTTATTTAAACACACCTGATTACTCTTTGTATTTTTCCACTGTAAACATCTCAGTGCTATCTCCATTCTCATGAACACTTTCAGACTGGCTGCCTCCAGAACTAAGCGGCCTGATGCTCCCTCTACTTCCACGTGATGAGCCATATGACTGCCAGCAGTTAACAGTACACTTTGAAAGCCATAAGGTTTAACTAGTTGTGTTCCAAATTTCTTGGTCAGTTCTCACTATCCGAAGCAACTCTTTTCCAACAATCTGACCCAGGCCTCTTAGTTCAGTAGTTCTACCTTAAAGGTGAAGACTTGAAAAAAAAAAAATGGTTTCACAGCTTATTTCACAAATGGCTTGGTACTATCTATTCCATGTTATAAAATCCAGGAGGACCATATTCTCCATCCTAACTTTTATCTCAGTTCCTAATTTTATGTTGTTGGTATGATTAATTGTGAGTCTCCCCAACTGGAATCTAAGCTCCATGAAGGTAGCATACTTGTCTGGTTTTGTTTGTTACTGTATCCTAAGCAATTCTCTTGGTTTCTAGCAGAAAGTAAGACACAGCAAAAAGTTAATTAAATCAATTAATTAATATACATAGGAAACAATCTTTCACTGTTTGTACAGTTTCCAAATATTCCTTCAATTACTCTGGTCTCTTTGATCACAAGAACAGAGTGCCAGTTTCATTTAATCATAACACAATTATGTTTTTAAATCTTGAACTTCACAATAACTATAGCAGCTTCAAAACATGATCAACTCAAATCTAACTGTGTACAAGGGTAAAGAAGGCTATGGATAGATCCCATTGTCTTATTCACTTAGAAGCCCTACAAGCTTCCAGATCTGCTTAAGGAATAAAGGCCCCTGCAGTCACACATATGCCACATATGCAGTAACGATATCGTTTATTCAGTCATCTAGTAAACAAACATGCACTAGGTACCCATTAAGCGTGTGTGTAGTATAATGCTAGGTATCAGTGACACAGAGGGTAAAACGTAACCTCAACGAGGGCAAAGATTTTGGTTTGATTTTTTTCATTGATATGTTGTGAGAACCTACAAGTTTTGCCTTTCAGGAGCTTGTGGTCTAGTTATAGAGATGTGTGTTTGCCCTGTTATTTAAAATTTCTGATTGATCCTTTAGTGAGTATGCTTGTGAGATACCTGCTTCCAAACTTGTTTACATTTATCAGTCATCAAATATCACATTCAGATTTCTTTGTTTTTAATTTTGGAACAAAGACTTGGGCCCCAAGAGTAAATTAATTGGAATGAAGTTTGTGAAAGTGCTTTACAATCAATATACCTACATACAAATATAAGATAGCTTTATTCTATTAGACCTACTGATTCTCCATAGTAAGACATTCCTAGACATTCCTGCATGTCATTTTAAAGAACACAAGCCTGACAACATGATGAAAGATTGTGGAGGACTCTGTAAAAAGTTGGGAAGGATCTTTCTTGATATATGATCTTGCCATACTTCTTATCTTTAAGAGCTGTATTAGCATCAGGCAGATATTCACATATTAATCAAGACAAATAAACATGTGGTGGTTTAACTAGGTAACTGTTATTTGGATGACAATTTAATCAGCATAGGTTGAAAGGTCCATCATTGTAGCATCCTGCTTCTCCTAAAATGTTGATTGTATTACTGATCTTAGTAATGCTTTATTTTACAGGGCACGAACAACCATGTAATTACTCTTTAACTGAATGATAATTGTTTCTTGGCAATTATTTGTTTTCAGTTTAATTACAAGGTTATTTGTAGTCTGTAAAATAAAACAGGCCTTTTTACAAAGTTCCCATCCAAATGGCTCTGCCAGTATAGCACTCATGTACACTGTAAAGGAAAGTTGTTATGGTACATGGCAAACAACCCCATAAAATAGTCAAACTTATTAAATACCTCAGCTAAATCTTGGAGAGATTCAGCTTTATAGAATTCACATTAAGTGTAATATTTATAGGTTATTTAAAGGGAAATTACACCAAATAATCATAATTTCTCTGGGCCCAGGTCATCCATTAACATAATTTATCCTCATATGATTTCCCCTTCATTCTGTAAACATTTTAGAAGAAATGAAATACTCACCCAGCTTCCTGAGATTGAAAAATAAACCAACTTAAAATATATATTAACAGTACTTCATATTTCTGCAGTTGAAGTGGATTACCATCAGAGCATTACCTTGAAGTTTACAAACTTTGTAGAATTGGCAATTCCCTAAGAGGGAATTTCAGCAGGTCTTCTAGTGTCAATAAGATAGGACACATTCTGTGATGTATCTATTCCAAGTTGAGCAATAGACAAAGTAGCTCATACATCATTCATTAAGATTACTAAATTTGACTGTTGAATTTATTTTTATTTCATGTCATCAGCTATTTGTGAATCAAGGAGTGAGCAACTGAGTAAGAAGAGTGATTTTTGTTGTTCCAAAGAAAAAATCCAGTTAATTAATTAATGACGTCATAAGCCTTAAAGATATTTAATATAAATCATATGAGCAGTCCTTGATTTAATAAGGAATCACAGGTTATGTCATCCCTTCAATGAAAGCTTGTCTTCCTACTTCTTAAAGAAACACTTACAACATCCCAGGACAGTCTGTGAAAATTGCTGCAAATATAGTGGTAGTTAAGAGTGGTATTAGCAGCAACTTGTAAAAACCACTGCAATTCAATTCCTGAAGTGAAAGCCATTACCAATGACCTGGGATTTACTTTTCAGAGTTATCACTGATATTTAAAATCCCTTGAGATGGTAACTGAATGTGTCACTGTTTAGCGTACGTTAGAAGCCAGAAAACCAAAAATGACATTAGCTTTGAAGGCGTTGTTTACCTGACTATGAAAGTGCTGCTCTGAGTTTCAATGTGCATGTTATATTAAATAAGAATCTCTTTATTTTGCCACAACAGTAAGACTTCCAATTGCTGTGTGGATTAATAATAATCTCTTAGGTCTGACATTTATTACAACATTTCAAGGATGCCAATGGTAGCTAAACTCTACCTGACCTTCCAGTGTTTATGAAGAGAAACAAACTCTGACCTCACAGCAACCTGAATCCATCTTTTCTGTGCTGGAAAACAGATCACTTGCCTAACTATTGCACTGGATTGAATTTCCAACTAGATCAAAGGCAGTAGCAACCAATTCAGCAACCACGAAGAAGTCATCCATGCAAAATGGGCAATTAACATTAATCATATATTAAATCGTTCAAGCTGATAACTGGAACCTGATCACTATGGTAACTCTCATAAAATGGTGCTTATGTTAAACTGGGCATCAATCAGCTCTTGGTTCATGGGAACTTAAAGTATGGTTCATCATGTCTTCAGGAGTGATCAATACAAAGAATTAAAAAACACACCAGAGAGAAGATCATTTAGATTCTATTAGCATTTTCTACCCTTTTCAGATCTTATATGCATATCCCAAACTTAAGCGTAGATATACTAAGAGGATCAACACCAGCATTTCATTAGTACCAGGCAAGTTAAGGAAATTAACATAAGATTGTTGAGGGGGATGAAGGAAAACCTCCACTTGTCAATGGGTCATGCATTAAAATGTTAAGGCTCATGTAGAACGACCCATGTTTATGTATTAATCTTATAATTATAATAAATTGAATTATTTATAGCTATGTTTTAAAATGGTGATGCTTCTTTCTCTAATACTGAATTTCTGTTTCTTTTCCTTCAAAAACAAAAGAAATCTGATGGCATAGACAATTTATGGGTTGACTACACACTTGATAGGAAGTATAACTGTGAAGCTATTTTGTACTTCATTTACTTGACTCTGTTCCCTGTTTAAATGAAATGTGCTCTAAATCTGGTGTTAGCACCTTTAAACAAGTTTACTTTTTGTCCTAAATTCACTAAATTCTAATAAAGATCTTCGTATAATTAACAATGATTTTATAACATAAATGCCAGTGTATGACTTGAATTATTAGCAACCTTTTCTCTTTCTGCTTGTGTAATTCCTGTTAACATCAGTAGAATCAATGCACCTTAGTAAATCTGTTTTTTTTTTTTTTTTTTGACACAGAGTCTCACTCTGTCACCCAGGCTGGAGTGCAGTGGTGCAATCTCAGCCCACTGCAACCTCTTCATCCCGGGTTCAAGCGATTCTCGTGTCTCGGCCTCCCAAGTAGCTGGGACTATAGGCGTGCCCCACCACACCCGACTAATTTTTTGTATTTTTAGTAGAGACGGGGTTTTGCCATGTTGGCCAGGCTGGTCTCAAGCTCCTGGCCTCAAGTGATCCGCCCGCCTCGGCCTCCCAAAATGCTGGGATAACAGGTGAGGGTCACTTCGCCCTGCTGCACATTAGTAAATCTTAGAGTGAATCAAATTAAATAAATATTTCCCCTTCTATTGTGTATCATATCACTGTCAGACACAATGTTTGTAAAACAAAGTTATTCTTGAGTTTACAAAGTATCACTGTGGAAAACTTATGATGAATGGATAAGAAATTAACATTCACATTTGGACACATTCCACTGGTGCCTTACATTCTGCATATTCTTCCCTCAAATCCCATTTTCCACCCTTCTCCTGTTCTGTCAGCAATATAGGAATTCTCTCAGTTGCCAAAACTATAAACTTCTCTCCTTGTCCTCTCCTTTCATTTAGAGTCTTCAATATTTTTGCTCCATCATAATATGTGTTGCAATATTTCACCTCTCTCCACTTTTTACTTCTGACACTCTAATTCAAGCCTTCATCCCTTCATGTCCTAGTTATTTGTAACAGGTTGCCTCACTGTGTTCCAATCCATTCTAAATAAACTGCAATGAATTTTGATGAAATACCCTTCTCATTATGTCATATTTTGCTCCAGAACCTTCAATGTTTCTGACTGCACACAAAATAAAGTCTAAATGCTTTAGTCTGGTAACCTGCTCCAATATCTCTTTCTTGCCTTTTCTCCAATTACTACTTAAATGAGTCCTCCACTCCAGCTAAACTAGTGAATTTACTACATGCTAACCATAGTATTTGACCACAGAGGAAACATCTCAGGTATTAGGTTTCCTGGGGCCATGTTTTGTTAAGCTCCACTGCCTTGGGAAGGCTTCTGTGTAATTTGCTGTAACTGCCGCTGTTTTTTTTTTTTTTTTTGAAAGGTCACTGACTTTTCCTTTGTGTCATCAAACAGACTTTCTTTAATGGTTATTGCAAAGGACATGTTAATACCAGCAAGAAGGATACTATTGCAACTAGCCAAAATAATGTTTTCCATGCCTGATAAATGAAGTCTCGTCAATAATTATCAGCCTGTAATATTGTCAGTCTATAATCTGATGGTAACCTCAACAGTTAGCATTTCAAGTTTGAATGGCAATCAGAAAATGCAGCAGCATGGTGTTAATATTACAATTTAGGATATCTTAGGAACTTGAGCAAGTCCATCAGAAAGCTGATCACTATTAACCTGCCTGCATTAGTCTCTATGGATAGTGATACCGTCTGGAAGCACACATTCAATCAATAAACTCAGAAGCCAGTTTCCTTGCTGACTTAAACTCCTTTTAAACTTTTGCTCTTCGTGGATAAATATTAGCAACTAATCTTAAAATAAAAGTACCTCGAACAATAGTAGATATTCAAGGTAGTGCAGTGGAAAGCACTTAAAGTGAAATCTGAGTTCTAATCCCAGTTGCAGTGGGTAGAATTCCAAAATTGTCTCCATGACAAGATTTCCAGCCCTACTTAATAGAATTGTGAATATCATAGGCTATCATACCCAAGATTATGTTACATTACACAGCAAGAGAAATTCTGCCAATATGATTAAAATAACAAATCAGTTGACTCTGAGTTAATGAAAAATGAGATTGTCCAGGTGAACCAATCTAATCATGTGAGCCCTTTAAAAGTGGAGAGGGGAGCCAGCTGTGGTAGTTCATGCCTATAATCCCAGCACTTTGGGAGGCTGAGGAAGGGGGATCACTTGAGGCTAGGAGTTTGAGACCAGCCTGCGCAACATAGCAAGACAGCCATCTCTACAAAAAATTAAAACATTAGCTGAGCATCATGTCACGCACCTGTAGTCCTTGCTACTCAGGAGGCTGAGGCAGAGGGATCACTTGAGCCTAGGAGTTTGAGGTTGCAATGAGCTATGATCATGCCACTGCACTCCAGCCTGGGTGAGACAGCAAAATACTGTCTCAAAAATAATAAATAAATAAAATAAAGTGCAAAGAAAAACAAAGAACATACCACTACTGGTTTGAAGATGGAGGGGGCCACAACAAGGAATGCAAATGGCTTTAGTAAGCCAAACTCAGCCCTGTACTGACAGCCAGTAAGGAAACAGCCACACAAGCCCTACAATCGTAATGAATTAAATTCTGCCAAAAATTTCAACGAGCTTTTGAGACAGTTATTCCCTGCAGAGCTTCCAACATGAGCCCAGCCTGGCTACCACGTTGATTTCAGCCTTGTAAGACTCTAGAAGAAAACCCAGTCAAGCCCATCCAGACTTTAACATACAGAACTTCAAGGTAATAAATGGGTGTTATTTTTAGCTGCTGTCCGTCACAATTGGTTGTATAGCAACAGAAATCTAATATACTAGTTTTGCCACATTGAGCTGTGTGACCTCAGGCAAATCACATCACTATTCTAGAAGTTTTTTACCACATTAGGATTAGAGATGTAAACTTAATAATCTACGAATTTGATCATTATAACCATGTTATAGTTCAGGTCAAATGCAGGAAATTCATTAACTTCAAAATATACTTCGTATTTTCACTTTCTAATCTGTCTGTTTTAATTTATATTTTAAGTTATATTAAGTTGCAGGATTGGTCCTATGGAAAATTGAAAGATAAATAAATAAAACACACAGTTTGTGCATAATGCCATAGCATTTTCTCCAACCGATACATGCGTGTAGTCAATATATCTGAACACTGGTTTCAAGGTTAAAAGTGCTAAATGACTTAAAAAGGAAGGGAATCCTGACACATGCTACAACATAGATGAAACTTTTGGACATCATGCTAAGTGAAATAGTGAAGTCACAATAAGACAAATACCATATGATTTCACTTACATGAAGTATCTAAAGTAGTCAAATTCATGGAAACAAAAAGTAAGAATGTGGTTGCCAAGGGTTGAAAAGAGGGGAAGACGGGGAGTTGTTGTTCAATGGGTATAGAATTTCAGTTTTGCAAGATGAAAAAGTTCCAGTGGTCTGCAGCACAACAATGTGAATATAGTTAACACTACCAAGCTGTACAATTAAAAATAGCTAAGATAACATTTTATGTTATGTGTATTTTACCACAGTTTTTTAAAAGTTATATATAATTATAAGACAGTATTGTTGTTATGTTTGCAGTTACTAATAGATTTACATTTTCCACTGAAATCATTTTGAATGCCAAAGGAAAAAAAATCTAGAGGGATACATCATGAAGTTTACATATTGCAAAACTTTCCTCACCTGAATACTAGAACTACCAACACTCCCAACTATCTCCTACATCTATAACACACACTTCATTTACACCTTGAGACGTCCTTACTTCTAAGGCAGGATTAAGGAGTTCAAGCTTTGCATTTTAATTTCACAACTGTAATTTTTCTTAATATAACTGCAATATATTTTCATGTTTATATGCAGATTTGTTTCTCATTATTTTCCCTTCCCCATTCCTTACTTTGACAGGAAAACATTTGTGAGGCATCTCTTCCCCAAAAATCTTTGCCCCACACCTCTTTCCTTTTTCAAACTAATAAAGACAATTTTCATCAAGGACGGAATAGATTATAGCAGTTGACTGGGAAATAGAGAAGTAAATCATAATTTTCTTTGTTGTTCATTACGGTATTATTATGGATAAATTGCTAGACTTTAATAAATGAGCATGAAGGTCTTTAAAGTTGCCATGACAGTGGACATGCTCATGAGCAATTAGATGTCATAAGAATAAAAAGTTCCAGAGTTTTGTTGTACAACAACGTGAATATTGTTAACACAAATGAATTATACACTTAAAAATAGTTAAGATGGTACATTTTATGTTTTGTGTATTTTATGGAAATTTTAAAATAAATACATAAATAAGATCTATTTTTTTTCCCCTCCCTCACTTTGAACTTGAAGTCAGGTAAATTTGGGTAGATTCAAATATCACAAGTAAATCTTAAGACAATTGATTCCAGGGAACTGGATACAGACTAATACACCTAAAAAGTAATTTTTCTTTCTAAATTATAGTTTCCAAGAGGTAGCACAATACAACAAACCAGAAATAAACCGTGGACTCAAAAACGCTGCTTGAATTTACCTATGCCATTGATTCAGTTTGTGGCCCTGAGAAACTCGACCTCTATGCTTCAGTTTCATCTGCTATTTGGTACCAAAATAATTTGACTCAAAGAATTATGAGGAATTGGTAGCTCCTCTCTCTAAAATCCTTCATAATGTAATAATGTACAAAAGGAAAAAAGAAACAACCAACATGTGAACATTTTTGAGCAAAATTTTCCAATTTAAATGGTCATCTGATATAATAGTGGTAGCACTATACAATCACTTTGATCATGTTTTTATAAGGATGTCTCTGAAGTTATATTTTCCCCTTTTTTAACTTTTCCTAGTCAACAGCAGTATCACTTTCAGTTACTCAATTTGTTAAAATCTCCTTTTCTCTCACTATTTTAAGTAAATAAACCTACCAAGATCCAACAGCTGACAAAGATTATTTTCTTATTTCCTTCTAGCTTCCAATGACTCAATATAAATAAACCCTTTCTATAAAAGACAACCTTTCCCTAAAAGCGAGATATTTCCCCCCATACCTATAACATATCTTTTGTTTAACCATAGAAAGAATAAAACAATACCATTTGCTTATTTAAGATTCTGCTTTTTTACATTTCCTTATGAGTACTTTTGACTCACCATGGAATGTTTTGCAATTTTCTGAAGCGAAATGAAATCAACAGTGGCCATGACCATTGTGGATCTGCATTTCATGTGAGAGTCCCTTTGATACTACTAATGATAATTTGAATATATAGTTCCTACCTAACAACGAGACAATGTTGCAAAAAGGGCAATGTATTCCAAGTAACTAAAAGCTGACTTCTATACAAAAATATGCATGAAATCAAATTCCACTAGTTAATACATTAGTTAACTTTAGATTCAAATCCTGTTCAGATGTACAGGCCTATAAGGATAGGATGGGTATGTTCCTGATGACTAAACCCACAGTTTAGTGATCAGTTCAGTTCAGGATTAGAAAAATATCCTGATACAGCTCAAATTGTAAAACCGTAGTTTTATTGTCAGTAAATGTATTCACTGTGTAAGACACCATTACATTCACGGTTTAATGCCTAAAACCACAACATTTATCCTCAAATATGGGTAAGGGAAGAGAATAGAAAACATATTAAAAATCTCTTAGAAATTTACATGAGGGAATTCTATTTATAAATGAGAAATGAGATTATGTATGTATTGCGTGTTTTTGCTTTTATTTTGTGTCATGACTTTAGACCAATGCTCTTATATTAGTATTACTATAATTGCTGTTTTAGAAAATAATTTCTGTGACAGAATCCCCTAGTGTATGTCAGGGGTGTCCAATCTTTTGGCTTCCCTAGGCCACTTGGAAGAATTGACTTGGGCTACACATAAAATACACTAACAATAGCTGATGAGAAAAAAAAAATCTCGTAATATTTTAAGAGAGTGTACAAATTTGTGTTGGATCACATTCAAAGCTGTTCTGGCCACATGCGGCCCCCGGGCTGTGGGTTGGACAAGCTCGGTGTATGTATTTGTTGTCTTTGGACTTTCTCCTTCTGGGAATTATCTATTTTCTGCTTTGAGGGAATGCTATTTTTTGGCATAACAGGCTAGAAGATCACAAATATGCTATTAAATAACATTCCCTGAAGGCAAGAGGAGATAAAAATACACCTTTATATCCTGAAATGAAAAGTAGTCATCAGTGAAGACTTTTTCTAAGACAAATTCGATGAACATGTTCCTATTACATAATTGTTAAATAGAATTTAAACCCCAGTCTTCAGTAGAAAAAAAAAATCTGTTGATTGTTTCTCTTTTTGTAGAATAAATAATATTTCTCAAGGTGAAAACCACTGAAGATTTAAAGTTCTAAAATATTTTGGGCAATTGAAGTCCATCAATGGGGTAGACTAAACAATGAAACCTCCAGTTCATGAGAGAACTTGTGATAACCTTCACCCTAACACCCTTTCCAGCTCCAGGCATTTCCTGCAGGTGCACAGCACTTTCATCCTTTTAGGCATTTTATCAACTTAAATTATTTAATGTCAGCACCATGGTAAAGTGAGCAGTTTGTCCTACTCTACCTGTTGTAAACAATTAAATTAAATAAGATATAGCTACTTGTCCAGACTCTTAAGTTTACTGTTAGTAGGGACTGTATCTTACCGTATGAGTATTCCTTGATTGTGTCTAACATAGTTCTTGGTTCAAAGAAAGTAAGGAAAGAAGGAAGGAAGGAAGGAAGGAAGGAAGGAAGGAAGGAAGGAAGGAAGGAAGGAAGGCAGGCAAGAATGAAGGAAGGAAGGAAGGATTATTCAAAATGTTTTGCCAGGATACTTTGTACTGTGCTATTGTAAGCACTTTTGTGAGTTTTCTTTGGAGTTTTGGAGGGAGAAATAAGATCCAAATATATTGATTTTTTTCATCAACCCCATTCTAACTGGTTTAAAATACCAAAATTAACAGGTGGCAGGGTTACCAATTAGCACAACAGGAGACAAGCACACTGAATATTTTTACAATCTAAATTTAGAAGGGGAGATTTTTTGAAAATTGGCAGGATATAAAAACTAAAAAATGTTTTCCTTTAGTTTTCTATTTAGATGAAAGGATTGTTTTTGCTTCAAATGCATTTGGTCAGAAAAGCCATACACAAGTTGAGTTTGAAAAGTGGGGAAGCAAGGTCAGTTGTTAGTAAGGTCAGCAAGGTAACACAGTTTCTATTCAATTCTCAATTCTTTAATTCTCTTAATATTCACAGGAAAATTAATCATTTCAAATACGCTTCAAAGTAACTGAGGAAAGGAAGGGGTTTTGCATTTTCCTAAACCCTTGCTGAGAGGCTATTGCAATCCTTTATCTTCCTGTCTTCCAGAAAGTTAATAGCTGTGTTTAACTTAAATTATCCATTTATCCTTCAGATTAATATATTATGAGATGTTTTTCAATTAATATTAGCCATGAAAGAGTGTAAACTCTTTGACAGCTTCCTTTAAATTTCTGCAGTTACATGAGCATTTCACCAAAACCCTTCTTCAAAACTGCACACATTATAATTTACACATTAAATACAACAGGATTTCACCTTGGGCCTCCTGCCAAGAATAATCATTTTAAATCTTTTTATACATTCATAAAAGGATAATTATGAATATAAAAGTGGCAGCAAAGGAAAGGTGTTAAGCAAGCATTTAGAATAATCTTTTACATTTGAATACAAGAAGGCTGATGAAGAAGATAATTAGGTGGGGGAAGACAAATCAGTTTATTTTGGTTAGAAGCAACATGTCAAGTGCAAAGCATGACACGTCAAACTGATGGTGTCATAGATCTGTCTCATCATCCCAAGCACAATCTGCCTCCCTTTGTGTTGGAAGGATAGGAAAGCTCACAAATACGCCTCATTGGTATTTATTGGTAAAAAGTCGTCAATGAAATAAGCATGCAAAAGGTTACTTACTGCTTGTACTCTCCTTGAGTTGAGGCTGTCTAACAACTTATCAACTATATTTTCCCTAAGGATAAATAGTATGGTCATTAAATTTGTCTTTTGTTATAACCTGAAAGCATATAGTCTAATCTTAGAGTCGCTTCCTCCACACTCCAGGTGCTTCCCTTTTGCTAATTAAACATTAATATTGTGCAATTGTTGGTGCTCTAAAATTGGTGATTAATCACCTTCAAGAGGACCACAAAAAGTCAAGTAAGTTGTGTTCCAGATAAATTGCAATGAATACAAGATCTTTCTGTCCTCTGAAACATTACACTAGAAGCTTACTGTTTATTTTTCAGGATTCTACTTTAAATGACATTGTTTTTTACAGTTTTATTTCTTGAAGGAGCGAGTAGGCGTGTGGGATACAGATAGAAGATGTTCCTTAGGGAAGTATGTCATATTATTTAGAACCTAAAGTCAAAGGCAAAGGCATGGAGATTTTTCTCAAATCTTGCTATGTATGAATTATTAGGGAATTCCTTCTCTTTTGTTTTGTTCTTATCCCCTGAAATGCACTGATTAAGGTTAGGGTTTACATCCTCCTATGAACAAAATGTTATAATTCAAATGCCTTTAATAGGCGAAGAAATAGTGATCTATTACCAAACCAGTGTATATTGGATTTAAAGAGAACGTAGACAAAAACATAAAATTCAGGGGTCAAATGTATGAGTGCACGTATATGTACAGAAACTGAAAATCAAGACTCAACTGAGATTAAAAAAAGATACCAAATTGGACCTCAAGCTTGTTGTTTGTGCTCTGAAAACAGTGATGTGATAAAACCAGCTTGTACCCACTTGCAGGCACCAACTGTGTGCATCAACTCCCAACTTCACATTGAGGACCTCATGTTGGTAGCTTGAAATTGGCCATGGCGGCAGTATTCACACCACAGAAATCAGCAAATCCTATCACGGCTCCATCCCACCCCTTCCCGCTCCACCCCCAGCCAGTTGTTAAACATTTACCAGCACACCATTGCCTGAAAGGAAAGCATTGTGGTAATATTTTCTAAATCAAATAATTCTTTTTGAGCTTGTCATTTTCATTTTTTATGTAATTGAAGATAAAACCATTAAAATTGCAGTGAAAAATCATGAAGGAAGACATGATAATGTATCTGATTTTGGCAAAATTTAACTATGAAAAACGTGTCTATGTACTAAAACACGTGAAAAGCCATTTTTCTTAACATTTAGCAGTTGTGAAAATGAGCATAGATGCATGAGAGTGTTACAACAGATTTGGGAGTCGCATTATTATATCTGTGATCTTGGGTAAATTATCTAGCCCCTCTGAATACCATCCCTCTATAATTATAAGCTGAAGATATTAGACTAAATGACCTCCTCTATGCCTTATGGTTTAATATTACAGGATTTTTGTGATCATACCATGGAACCTTTCACTTGCCTCCATACTGATCAGTTTTTCCTGTCTTTTTTTGGCGTGGGCGGGAATACCAACTGGAATGATTGGAATGGGTTAGGGGAACTCAATAGCAACTCTCATCCCTTAGGGGTCTCAGTTCTGCCATTTACCTTCCTACATTATTAGGGATTCTCTTTCTGTATGTTACCTGTCCAGAAATGTCAATGAATAGCATGCTAAACCAGTTGCACTTCAAGCAACAATTTCCTTATTTCCATTGAAGATAGACAGCTTCAAATCTAAAGTTGTTTTTATATAACGTTGGCAGGAACTTTCAAAATAAGTAAAGTACTTCTGCATATGTTGCTAGCTAATGCGCAATGCTGCCAGATATAACTTGTGATATGATAAAAATATTTAAAGTGCTGATTATTTTTAAAGGTCTCTAAGTACACGGGTAAAAGAAATACAAAGCAGCTAAGTAATCAGCTTCTATAACCAGAAACAATATTTAAAAGTAATATACAAATCAAAACGTTCTAGATTAAGAGCAACAAAGACTAAACTTATTTTACTTAAATCAGAATAAAAAATCATACACTTTTGAGAGAAATGCTTTTCAACAAGCAGGCAAATAATAAATATTCAAGTACTGAAGGGAAAATACTGGCATATGAGTAAAATGGTTTAGGTCATCTTTACATAATTTGATATTTCATTAAAATTTATGGCAATTCGTAACTATAAGTCAGGTAGGATTCTTTGAAAGATTTACTTAAAGATTCAAAGTAAAAACATAAAGTCAAAGATGACTCCTCAGTAACTGCTGGTTTCCTAAGCAAGAACAATTCTGAGGAATGATTCACAGCAAGTATGTTTCCACGTTGGAAGGTACAGATAACGTGATGTGCAGAAACAGAATGTCTTTCCAAAACACGAACATGCTAATAATGCATCTATGCCAGGAACATAACTGTCAATGTTCTTATAAATCATCTACCTGTGATGTAAAATATTTGCAAATATTACTCTTCAGCCATATGCTAAATCTACGGTCACATAATTTTATTTGCCTGTTTAGTGAGGATGGATTTACGTATAAAAGAATTAGTTGATTATATTTCTGAAGATGGGTTTATGTATTAAAGAATTAGTTTATCACATTTCTTTTTTTATTTCTATTTTTAATACATGATACGCTTAAGGCAACAAATTACTTCTTTTAAAAAAATAGGCCTAAGTCCCTTCCATAAATCTAAAAGTACTCAGACATTTCATTTATTTAGTCAGTCAGTCAGTGAATACTGAATGCATTGATAAGAAAAAATTAAAAAGACTTCCTGTCTCTGCACAGAGTAATGGTAATTTTTTTCCTCCTTGACCTCTTCTCCTTCATTCCCCACTGTCTACTACAGCTTGGTTGTGTATAATTGGCTTTTTTTTTTTTTTTTTTGAAAGAGAGTCTCATTCTGTTCCCTGGGCTGGAGTGCAGTGGCACGATCTCAGCTCTCTGCAATCCCTACCTCCTGGGTTCAAGCAATTCTCATGCCTCCGCCTCCCGAGTAGCTGGGACTACAGACATGTGCCACCATGCCTGGCTAATTTTTGTATTTTTAGTAGAGATGGGGTTTTGCCATGTTGGCCAAGCTGGTCTTAAACTCCTGGCCTCAAGTGACCTGCCCACCTCAGCTTCCCAAAGTGCTGAGATTACAGACGTGAGCCACCACGCCTGGCCAGTATAATTGACTTCTACTGACCACTCATGACTGAGAGAGGAATATTACAACATAGAAAGCATAAAGCAGAGTGTCATACATCACCATCTTAAGACCTTTTTAACCATCCCTACCCCTTGGAAATTCTCACCAGCTCTCTACCTCCTCAGACCCTAGCCTCCTCCCATGTTGCAGGGCTCCTCTCCTCTCTCCAGGCATCTTCCCCTGTACCTGCTCTTCCCAGGGACATGACCTGTCTTCCCGTCTCTTCCACCTGCCAATAAAATATTCAAAAGTCCTTTTCTTCATTATGCCCACGATACTGTGCCATTTAGTTCTCCAGCTCCTTCCCAGACATGGATTAACTTGCATACTCTACATCTAAAGTCCTCAAATTTGAGCAAGTATTAGCATCACGGGAAGGGGTGTTAAAACCAATATTGTAAGGCCTAATACTCAGAGAATTTGCATTTGTAATGAATTCTCTGGAGCTGCTGATGCTGCTGGTGATCTCTCATACTCTGAGAGCCACTGCATATGAAAGGTCATTTAAAAAGTTTTCCTAGCAGTAGAATCACCTACATACTCCTGACCTCATCACTAGTCATACAAAGGGAAAACTGGAGCTTTCAAATTAAAGTCTTTCTCTATCTCAGACCTTGGTAAGACAATCTCCCCTTGTAACATTTTCTGAAAGTGGAAGCCATTCTTAAATGTTCTGCCCTCTGTCCAGAGCATTCCTGTAATGAGGATTAATTTCATTAACCTTCACCTTCCTTCTTCCTCTTGTGTCCCACATCTAGGAAAGCTGATAAGAAAGCTTGGGGGCTCCCTGCTTTGGCATTGGTGGGAGATTCAAACCATGCAATCCTCTTTGCAAGTGAACCCTTACCTGGGCTAGCATCACCTAACAGCAATAAATACCCATTCCAGTCTCCTTTCCTAGCTCTTTCAAGCCATTTAGGATCTGCTTGAGAGGCCTGTCCTGCTCTTCTTAGAGACCTCAATTCTGTAAGTAATAAACCTGTCCATAGCTTTTTCATGTGTGTGTGGCATCATCAGTCTCAACATCTGAACCAAACTTTGGACTGGAATCCCTCCTGCTTTTACAGGGTGATCATAACAATTCTCCCAGAGCTCAAAAGTCCCCCCTCCCTTCTCTGTACATTGAAAGAACCTAAGAAAAATCATCCTATGCAATTACATGGGTAGAATTAAGTAAAAGTTTACATATTAAATTTGAGGACCCTTCCCCTCCCTGTTATTGAAAATTGGGTACAAACATATTAGGAAGAAGATTAGAGAATCTAGAATTCTATACCTAAACTATTGAATAAATGTCAGAGTAAAAATATTTTCTAAAAATGTAAGGTGATCTGAATCTGGAAATTTATACTAGCCCAAGAAAAACGTCCTAAGGATACTGATATAAAAAGAATATAAAAGAATTAGTATAAAAGAATTAGTTTATTATATTTCTGAAGATGGGTTTATGTATTAAAGAATTAGTTTATCACATTTTTAATTTAGATAAACGTTTCACTTCTTTCATTCAAATTGTTTTTCATTTTAAAAATCAATGATAATAATAGTTATAAACAAAATATAGAAATTTATCTATATATTAAAATGTCTTGTTTTATATTCCATAGTGTAAAGATAATAAGCACTTCACACTTATTATGTGCCAAGCACTGTTCTGAGCCTTTATACATAATCACTTAGTTTAATCCCAAATCACTTAATTTAATCCCAAATCGTTTCACTTTCTAAAAAATGGAACAATAATAGTACCTATATCTTAGGTACATTATTGTACCTATTGTAACATCTTAGGTACTATTGTTCCATTTTTTAGAAAAGAAACATGAATCAAAGGTAGGTTAAATAGCTTGCACAAGGTCACAGCTTGAACTTGAATTTATTTTCTTTCTTTTTTTTTCCTAAGCTAGAGTGCAGCGGTATGATCAATCATAGCTCAATGCAGCCTCAAACTCTTGGGCTGACTCAAGGGATTCATCCATTTGCCTTAGCCTCCTGAGTAGCTAAGACTACAGTCATGGACCACTATACCAGGTTAAATTTTGTATTTTCTTTTTTAGAGATGGGATCTCACTATATTGCCCAGGCTGGTCTTGAACTTACTGGCCCCGAGTGATCTGCCTGCCTTGGCCTCCCAAAGTGTTGGTATTACAGGCTTGAGCCACCATGCCAGGCCACACAGCTTGAATTCTTATTTGTCTGTATGAGTCCATAGCTTTGCTGACCAATAAGGTAACCATCAGCCTCATGTGGCTATTGAGCACTTGAAATGTGGTGAGTCTAAATTGTGATGTGCAATTGTAAAATACACACTGGATTTTGAAGTCTTAGTAAAAAAAAAAAAAAAAAAAAAATCTGGTCACGGTGGCTCACCTCTGTAATCCCAGCATTTTGGGAGGCTGAGGCGGGTGGATCAGAAGGTCAAGAGCTCAAGACCAGCCTGACCAATATGGTGAAACACCATCTTTACTAAAAAAAAAAAAAAAAAAAAAAATAGCCGGGCCTGGTGGTGGGCGCTTGTAGTCTCAGCTACTTGGGAGGCTGAGGCAGGAGAATCACTTGAACCCGGGAGGCAGAGGGTGCAGTCAGCCGAGATTGCACCACTGCACTCCTGCCTGGGTGACAGAGTGAGACTCGGTCTCCAAAATAAATAAATAAATAAATAAATAAATAAATAAACAAATAATGCAAACTATCTCATTAATATTTTGTTTTTATATTTTGCAATGATATTTTGGCTATATTGGGTTAAACAAAACTTGTTAAAATTAATTTCACCTGTTTCTTTTTACTTTTTAAATGCTGCCACTAGAAATATTGAAATTACATGTAACACTTGTGACTCAGATTATATTTCTATTAGGCAATGTCCATTTTGAATATTTATATAGTACTCACATCTGTAAATACTGGTGCATTATTGCAATTGATAATTTTGGTTTTTAAGTTTCATGTCATTGACATAAAATAAGAGTCTCTGAAAAAGACAAGATGACATGAAAGAAGATTAAGGTACCACTTGTTGACTCAGAGATGGAAAAGAATTATGCACAGTGGTTTATACCAAAAAAAATACAAGATTAAACATATTGATGAGATTTCAAGGTTAGGAGTTAGATGCCCAATCAGAGCTCTGAAGTTAGACATTTTATTTGCTCATTGTGCTCATCCACCACGTGACATTTCTTACATCCTTATTGGAAATTGTCATGTAATTCCCATATTTAAAAATTTAATTAACCTTTCATTTTCCTAACTGTATTTCAATTTCTTTGAGCAAGCCTGCATCTTTGCACTTACTTACATCCACCTTTGATGCTGAGAAAAAAAGAGTGCTGGGTTGGGCTTATAGTAGCCATTCACTATCCATTAGTGAGTTCTAAACGTTGACCCAGAAAGGAAAACTTCTCATTTAGAAGCAATTGTAAATCAAGAGCAGTCCTTAAAAACAAGTAAGTTTTTAAAAGCCACTCCCTGCAACTTTCCTTCATTTGCTAAAGGCTTGTTCCATGTACATAAAATGTCACAGCTACATCTTCCTGTAATTTTGTTAAATTATTTTCTCTCTTGCAATCATAGGGGTTTCACTGCCACTCAGAACTAGGCAGAGATCAACAATGGCCAGGCCAGAGCAGGGCAAGCACTCTCTCCATTTAGGACACACTAATGGGCTGAGAGCACTTGTGGCCTTCTAAGTCATAAGGCACCAAATAGATCTCCAAGAATTATGACTAGAGTTTGACTTTGGAGCCTAGCTGTGGACAGATCATTTTTTCAGGGCAATCAAGATTGCTTCTATCCTACTCTCATACTAGCGTTCAAGTGAAAAAGTCTCTAGCAATTGATGAAATTGTCTGGCTCACACCCTTCACCTAGCTAATGTATTATTATTATAAAGTTGTTACCTGCCGCTGTTTTGTGACAAACACATAAGTAGTTTAAATTATTTTACTATCAGGCAGACCACGTTTTGAACCTATTATCTATCAGCTATACCAGCTCACATATACCATCTGTCTTTTAATGTCTATAGCAATCATATTCCTAATTTGTAAATTGGAAGTATTAACACCTACCTTGCAGAGCTGTAATAAAGATATACACATACTCACATATGCATGTACACAAACATATACATGAGAGAGAGAAAATATGCCTTCAGAGTAGTGCCTGCTACATAGTCTTTAACAATCCTGCCTAATAATTTGGCAGTTATTAATTGTAGTAGTAGTATAATTAAGAATCTTAGAACTGCTAAATTGGTATAGTTTACTTAATTGCAACTTTTTGCTTTCACATGATATAGTACATAATGGGCATGGTATTTTGCTTTTCTTAAACCTTTTATGAGTACTGTTTGAGTTAAACTCAAAACTCCAAAGGGAACCTAATAGTATTGAACCACAAATGGTGATATAGTGAAAAAGTACTGTTCATGATTCATTTAGGGTTTATATTCACTTTTTTCTTATTTGTCAAATTTAACTTGAAAATGCAAATCAAAACCACAAGGAGATGGCATCTTATAACAGTCAGAATGGCTATTATTAAAAAGTAAAAAAAAAAATAATAATAAAAAAAAAGAAACTGATGCTGGCAAGGCTACAGAGAAAAGGGAACACTTATAAACTGTCGGTGGGAATGGAAATTAGCTCAGCCACTGGGGAAAGCACTTTGGCGATTTCTCAAAGAAATTAAAACAGAGCTACCATTTGACCCAGAAATCCGATTACTTGATACATACCCAAAGAAAATAAATCATTCTACCAAAAAGACATATACACTCATATGTTCATCACAGCACTATTCACAATAGCAAAGACATGAAATCAACGTAGATGCCCATCAACAGCCATCAACAGTGGATTGAATAAAGAAAATGTGGTACATACACACCATGAAATACTATGCAGCCAGAAAAAAGAAAGAAAGAATGTCCTTTGCAGTAACATGGATGCAGCTGGAGGCCATTGTCCTAAGTGAATTAACACAGGGACAGAAAATCAAAATACTGCAAGTTCTCACTTATAAGTGAGAGCTAAATATCAGGTACTCACAGACATGAAGATGACAACAATAGACACTGGGGACTACTAGAGGGAAGAGGGAGGAAAGAGTAAGGTTTGAAAAACTAACTTGGATATTATGCTTACTACCTGGGTGATAGGATCATTTGTATCTCAAACCTCAGCATCACGCAATATAACTTTGTAACAAAATTGCACATGCACCTTCTGAATCTACAAAAAAGTTTAAATAAAAAATAAACTCAAAATAGGTTCAAGTATTTTTACTTGTTCTATCTGGGAAACTGAGGCAAGAAAGGAAATATTTTGGATTGGTTTTAGAGGTAATTGTGTTGTAGTGGAAAAAGTTTGAATTCATCCATAGCTGCTAGGAGATCAGTACACACAGCTGGCAAGACTTTATCCAAGTTTTAGAATACTATGTGTATTTTATTTGTCTGATTCTATTCCTAAAACAAAACACAGACGTAGAAGAATTTTTCATTAAAAAAACTAAAAATATGATATGCGTTGTTTTTGATCTGTAATATGTGACAACATGAATGAACTGTGAGGATATGCTAAATGAAATAAAGCGGTCACAGACAGACAAATACTGCAGGATTCCACATAAACGAGCTATCTGAAATAGTCAAACTTATATAATCAAAAATTGTTAAGAGGATAAGTCTCATGTTAAGTGTTTTTAACACAATAAAATTTACAAAAATATAGATAGGGTATGTTGATGTTAAAAGGCACATGTATTAATTATATGACTATCATTTTTCTGAAAAGAAAATGCAAAATGTAGATTGCGTAACATTTAATGGAACTCCCTCATCTTGCTAATTAACACGGAAAGCCAAGAAAGGTGAGTTGTCAGTTAAAGGTCACCCAGCAGGTAAGTAGCAGAGTAAAAGCTAGAACTCAGTTTCGCTGCTTTTAGTATTCTTTCAACTGTCGCATCCTGACTGTCATTTTGTTTTCTCTTTCTTAAACATTGAGAACATCCTTTTAACTATTATAAAGACAACATGTACAAAATGTTTTCATTGTTTTCATGGTCAAAATACGTTCTGAAAATATTTCCATAGGGTGATGGGTGGGAAGAAGAGAGACTCTCTCTGTGAAAATAAAGGGTGGAAACACTCTGAAAATGCTATGAAAATATTTGTCTGCCTTAACTGCCTAAAAGAAAACATTTATGTTGGCCACAGTCACTAAAAACATTTGCTTCCTTTGGAAACATTTGCTGCCAAAATAAAGGTTTGTTTCTCTTTTCATATAGAAGCAAACATTTTGTTGAATAAAATTAGAGGTCCTTGTATTTCAAAACTCCCCTTCCTGCATAGGTTTAACATTTTGAGGTGGCAACTGTGTTGCAACAAAATACCTATATTGAGTAATGAAAACTTCAACCATTCTGTTAAGAAGTGTGTCCTGTACAATGTATGTCCATGAGACTGAAACATCTGGAATAAAAGCATTGTGTACAGCAGGTAGTAAGAAGAGAGACAGACTGAATTTTTCGCATTTTAGGCTATAGTTTTATTTTCATGTAGAACTATTCTCAGGATTTCTCTTTACCGAGTGCATAACATATGTTAGGAAACTCAATTTACTTGTACTTGGAAATTATTTCTGACAATTAGGCTGATTTTGTGTATTTTATGTTGTCATTTGGCTAATGATTCCAAACTCTAATCCTCCAAATCTATACTCATACTCATGCCTCCACTTAAAGGAGCTGCCTACTTGTACAAGAAATAGGCTATAACTCTCTACCCCAAAAGTCCACCAATGTAAATATTCTAATGTTTACAGCATGACATTGTTCAGTAAATTAGTAGCCTCTCAATGGGAAAGCAGCTTCATCCTGAATTAAATGGAAAATTGAGACAATTTTTATCACAGAGAAGGTTAACCTGATAATTCTCAATCTATACATCAGAATTACCTATAGAGCTTTTAAAAATTATAACCACCTAGGCCTTATCCCAGACTTATTGAATAAAGGAAGGTGAATTTTAAGCCACAGAAAAACATCATAGGATATAACGAACACGTAGCCATCTCAAACCCGGTAACTCAAAGGGAAGCACGTCTCTGGATTAGGATCAATTCTTCTAGAATTGAACAAATGTGGCCAAAGGCAGTTGCTATATTCCATCATTACATATCTTGGCATTATTATTCAGATACAGTCAGACTGACTGTCCATTTCTATTTCTTAGAGCCATCTCTCCTTTTGCTTCCAGATTATGATACCAGTGATAACACATAGCTCTAAGATCCACAACTGCCTCCAGCACAAGGATCAGTAATGGAAGTTTACCCTCTTTTCTTCTCTATGATATTCTGCAAAATTAACCTGAGCTCAGTTGTTTTCACAATGAGACACGCAAAACTTTGCTTAGAATGAGTTGTATGTTGACCCAATAAGGCAAAAAGGAGATATCTATATTTGCTATTTCTTCTGATTAGGAAGAAAAAATAAAGAATAGGTTGCCTCCATTTTATAAGCTACATGATGTGGGTAGTATATAATGTGGGTGTTCTCTAATTAAAATGCATGGAGGCAAAATAAATTAAAAAGTGAATAACAAAGCACATGGATGCAACTACGTCCAAATGGTGGCAGACAAAAAGAGTTTAACATTCCTTCCAAAGTATACTGTGACTTCCTGGCTTTGATTACATAGCTTTTTCTTAAGTAAACGTTAATGACAGAGTAAATTTCCTTGTCCAAAGACGCTATTTTCTAGTAATTTTCTAGTCTATTTATTTTAAGTCCTCATGTAAATCATACTAGGTAGACATTCTAAATAATTACAAACAATAAATTCCAAATTTTATCCAGAGTAATTTTCTTCTTCTACCAACAAGACAATATTTTTCCAAATTTTAATGCACAATAATGAGCACTATACATCTAGGAAGATAATATATGAGGATATATTACTTTAAAAAAATTCAGTTACAAAAGTGACAGTGAACGCGGTTTAGACTAAAAATGTAATTTATGAAGTGAGATCATTTATAATCTTTTCATTTAATTGACAAGTAAAACGTATATATTTATGGTGTACAACATGATATTTTTATATATGTTTACATTGTGAAATGGCTAAGTCAAGCTAATTAACATACGCATTACCTCACATACTTTTTTTGAGGCAAGAACGTGTAAAATCTTCTCTCAGCAATTTTCAAGTATACAGTATATTATTATAGTTACCATGTTGTACAATAGAAAAAAATCTGTAATCTATATTATTCCATATTATGTGATATTGTTATTTGTTTATCATAATTCAGGAAACATTCTTCCATAAATATATGCCTGAGGTTTTATTAAACTTAAAAATGAGAACTTTGGGGATTTTTTAAATGCATCTATATAGGGAAAAATTAAAATCTATGTCATCGATCAATTATTTATGAGTATCTACTAGATACAAGGTCCAATCTCAGGTGATCTGAATGAGGTGCAATAGGAAATATGAGGTATGAATCTTATCTTCAAATACTTTGGAAATTAAGATACAAATTTATGAACAGACACCTAAAATTACAGGAAAACATAGCATTAGTGTAAATTAAGATCATTCAATTCTATGCAGATTCAAAATAAGATCTCAGTATGGGAATAGATGAATAAAGTATCATGCTGGATTACTGGCTATAGCCACTGACTGCCTGCCTTATAGATATGTACTTGAATCATCAGGAGTTGAAATAAGAGGAACATATTTCACTAGTCACACTTCTGTATCGTTAGGTAATGATTATATGTAGTGGTTAGCGAATACTTACTATGTACCAAGCATTTTTCTAAATTTTTTATATATATTGACTCATTTAATACTTTGAACAACACTATGAAGTATGTATTGTTAATATCATGCTAACTTCTTAATGATTTCAATCCTCATTAAATACTTCTAAAGTTTTATTTTATTTTTAATTGACAAATAATAATTGTATATGGGGCACAAGGTGATGCTTCAATACATGTATACATTGTGGTATGATCAAATCAGGCTAATGAGTAATCCATTACTTCAAATATTTATATTTCCTTGTGGTAAGAATATTTAAAATCCTCACTTTTAGCTATTTTTGCCATACTCATGTTAAAGATAATGAAACTGTGGTTCAAGGGGGTATAAATGACTTGGCCAAGTCATAGCGCTATTACTCTGGGGAACTGAGATTAGAGCCCAGTAAATCTGAATCTAGATCCAGCACACTGACTCACTATGCTATGTTATCTCAAGAGCCAAAGAATATAAATAATCCAAGAATATTAAAGCTGAAGGAAACCATAGACAAGAGTTAGCGAAAATTCTTATTTGTACAGATAGAGGAGCAAAAGCTCAATGGAGTAAAACGACTTGCCTATCTGTGATCACACAGTTTGCTAGGGAAAAAACATGATTGCAACCCACATTTACTGACTTCCAATCCATGGTTCTTTCCATAACAATGACTATAATCCTTTTAAATATTTCTTCTTATGTTTCATTCATTCCATCTTAACTATTAAAAATGATGCATATATAAAATTATCTGAGCTGAATTTGATTGTGTATAAGCAACAATAAATGGAAACATTGAAATATAAAGTGTGATCTAGAAAGTGTGATAGATGAGTGATAGAGATACAGATACAATAAGTATAATACCTACCAAAACTTTGCAAGTAGACATTATTGTCCCCAATTTATAGAAAACTAAGGCTCACAGAGATTAGATAACACAGCTAATGTCACAGAGCTAGTATAAGAACTCAAAAGCACGTCTGCTAGACTCTAAACTTCTACATTATTTGTACTGAAAAGTGGTTATAATTTGAAGATATTTTGCAACTTTTACGTTGTGGAGAAATATTTTTGGACTTTTATAATAAGTTCAAAGTTTATTTTTCCAATTTATATGCTGTTGGCAAGAATGGTTGCAATTAAAATACCATTTATGAATTAAACACCGTATTATTTTTATAAAGTATTTGTCATTAAGCTGTATCTAATGAAGTAAAAGAAAAGTTGTTTAAACTAAAATCTCATCAAGTGTTTTGCAATATAAGACTACAATTTATAAAAGGATTATCTTGAAAAGTGAGTATGAGTAACAGTCTTACATGTTGACATGCACTGCAAAGAAGCTCTATCCACTAAGAACCGAATTGTCAAATTAAATAAATATTTACTGACCACCTAGCTGGTGCAAAATGCTCTGCAAGATCTCCTCACCACATTAGGCACACATGGCCAGGGCTATGTGGGGCTTACTAATTTCATCTTTAAGCCTACCACCGTTCCTGGAATAGCACCTTATACACAAATGTAAGTTGACTTACATTACAGAAAATGTTATACCAGTTTCACAAAATTGAACAGGAAAGAATATATAATAGGCTTTTGCTAGCGTTGAAATGACTACAATCAGAGTGATTACATTTAAAGTGAGTACAATTCCAATGTGCCCATAGTTGAACAGTTTGGCTTCCTCTGTGAAAGCTGGGGCAACCTAAGTGTTTATGTTTAGCTAGCTTCTATGTTCTGATTTGAAAAGTGCAGAACAGATGCATACTGATCTCTACTTTAAAAAATAACAGTATACGTTAAAATTGGTGTCTACACATTCTGGTCCCTTTAGAGAAGAAATTACAAAACTTAATCTCACACTGCTCCTGGACAAACTCTTCATTGGCATTGTGTTTAATATTTTGGTTAAGGAATAGCTTTGATCCCATCACATAGCCCATTATTACAAGTCTTGTTACTGTTGCTAGATGATTAATGGGAAGAAAAATACTGGTAAATTAACCCATAGTGTATGTCTAGCACTATGCTAAGGTTCACATCAACTTAATTCTCTAAATAGTTCCATGAAATTGGTACTACTATCCCTATTTTAAGGTGAGAAGTTAAGCCTCAGAGAGGCTAACTTGCTGAAAGCCACACAGCAGGACCAGAATTGTAGCCCTTATCTGTCTGACTATATATATTATATTGTATGAGTTTATTTTTCAACATGAGACAAATGACTTTTCCATCTTTAATTTCTAATAAACAGAAAAGCCCCTCCTCAGAGTAGAAAAAAACAGTCTCAACCGTAAGAGAACCAGAATAGCAGGAGTCTGAAAAGGAGAATTGTGCATGGCCATCTCCCCTGGAGATTGAAACATCCTGTATCTCCATGATATATCAAACCTAGATAAAGGCAAATTAGGTAAAGGAAGCTGGAACTTTACACTAGATGTAATTTTCAAGTCAACATACTTGACAGAAACTAAGTAAGTGGACTACAAGTTTCACAGTTGTAAGCTTGGTATAAACAAAAATAAATATGGAAATGATTAAACAAAAAAATACTGTGATAGAAGAAAACTAACAAAAAATGGAGCCACTTCAGAGGAAGGAGTCAATGATGACTTCATAGAAAAAAAGGGACCCTTAGGTCCCAAGATTGAATAGAACCTGCACAGGGAGAGTATACATGGTAGACACATTCCAGACAAAATCATGAAAATGGGAATTCAGTTGTCTTGGGGCCAGTCAACAAAGAAACAGTCCTGCCAGGTAAAAATGAGGGTATGGTGGGACCAGTGGAAATAAACAATAACAATAAGTTGCATAGGGCTCACCAGGTGCCAGGCACTCTTCTAAGCGCTCTGTATTAAGTCATGTAATTCTAACAACAATCCAGAAACTTAGACACAGTTAATTGCTCTGCCCAAGGTCACACAGCAGGTAGTGTCAGAGCTGGCATTTAAGAACTATGAAGTATAATTCCAAAATTTGTGCAATTAACCACTATAATGGTACATCAGAGGAGAAACAGATTCAAGTAAAAAAGTATAGCTTAATTGTTACTGTAATCAAAAATTAAGTTCTTGAATATAAATTAAGAGAAAACAAATATGTGGGAAAAACAGTTAAAAGGTAGGCATAATTCATTACTGATCAAGAGTTTTTTTATATTTATCACTTATAGGCAATGTGATTTACTATAAACTATAAATCGGCTGAAAGATTTTTTAAATTTATAATTGACATAGTAATTGTTCATATTTATGGGATACAATATGATGTTTCAACACATGTATACATAGTGTAATGATCATATAAGAGTAATTGCCATATTTATCACCTTAAACATTTATAATTTCTTTGTGATGAGAATATCTAGGTATTTTGAAACATATAATACATTACTGTTAACTCTGGTCATCCTACTATGCAATAGAACACCAGAACTTATCCTTCCTATGTAACTGTAGGTTTGTACACATTGACTGATCTTTCTCCAGTCCCCTTTAGCCTGCCCTCCCCATTCTCTGGCAATCACTATTCTACTTTCTACTTCTATGAGATCAACTTTTTAGACTCCATATATGAGTGAGATCTTGCAGTGCTTCTCTTGGAATATATTTTGTAAAGAATTAACAGCATTTACAGCAAACTTTAAGTGGATCTATTAAATTCATATCCTTTTAATTCATTACCTGATTGCGTAGAAAGATTAAAGAGGAAAAAATGCTTGAAAATTTTATAACTTTTAATTAATATCTTTTTTCCTAATCTGTATATAAGGTTTGAAATACTATCATCAAATATAGGTTAAAACTACCCACACAGGCCGGGCGCGGTGGCTCACGCTTGTAATCCCAGCACTTTGGGAGGCCGAGGCGGGCGGATCGCGAGGTTAGAAGATCGAGACCACAGTGAAACCCCGTCTCTACTAAAAATAAAAAAAAAATTAGCTGGGCGTGGTGGCGGGCGCCTGTAGTCCCAGCTACTCGGAGAGGCTGAGGCAGGAGAATGGCGGGAACCCGGGAGGCGGAGCTTGCAGTGAGCCGAGATTGCGCCACTGCACTCCAGCCTGGGTGACAGAGCGAGACTCCGTCTCAAAAAAAAAAAAAAACTACACACACATAAAAATACACATGCAGAGCTACATTTATACATACTTCCTATCTAAGAATAAAGTGGACGGAGACAGCTGTATCTCTATCAACTCTTCTGGTTATTTTTAAGATAATTATACTTTGAAAGTCATACACTGTATTAACATCCCAACAATATGTGCTAAGAAATTTCATCTGCAGTTGTCATTATTTAATATTGCATAGTAAAATACATGGTAGTATCTGAAATATGCTCAAAGATTACATTTGAAGTTTAAGACATTAATTTTCAGATCACTTATACTTTCCTGTATCTATCATATAAGATGAACTGTAACCACTGTAATATAAAAGCAGTGTTTTTAAAATTAAAGACAAATGCCTTTCTACTTTATATATCTCGATTTTTCTATGAAACAATGACCATTTAGTACAAAAATGTGAATAATGTGTGTAAAATTATGATTTAAACCTTCACCCACTTCTTTCTAAAGACAGCAGCCAAAAACCCGAATAAGTCAGAGCGCCTTTGAAGATACTTAATTAAAATCTAATACCACATTCTTAAAAGCTCACAGAAATTAAGCTGTCATTCAGGAGATTTATGCATTCACATTTGCATATTACATACAATTCATCAATTACTCATGTTTGAAAGCAATGCCTTTCCCAGGGTGCTGAACTGCCAACAATGCCAACAGACACACCACAACACACAAAACCATACTACTTGTGCCGTGGAGAAAGCCACTTCCATATGGTATTTCTTTGCACATCTGCAGAGCCCCAAGTATGCTTAGGAAACTATGACTAAACTTTGATAGATTCTATTCAGCTAAATCAGTTTGGCAGAGATTAACATTTTACTTAATGTTGATGCAAATGTGTAGTGGTGAGAATTCAACAGCCCTTCTCCCACTCATAGTAATGTTTTAAAGTTACAGTAAAGATACAGAATAATTGCTGAGCTTCAGCAAAGCCAGACAAAGTAGTTAAACTACAAATCATCCCTCTAAGCAAATAGAAGGCAATTATATGCTTAGCATGGCATATATGAGTAAATAAATATATATATATATATATATAAAACTGTGTTTTTGGTGTGTACATACATATATGACACTCATGTATACATACACGCAAAAAAATAGAGAAAGAGTGGTGAAAATATCAGAGTCTAGAGTGGCTCATTCAGAACACTTTGAAAGCTTTAGATGTGGCAAAAACAAGATACTCATAACTTTTCCTGACTGCATTTTTATTTTTTGAGACAAAGTCTCACTATGTTGCTGAGGCTGGGGTACAGTGACAGGATTACGGCTCACTGAAGCCTCCACCTCCCAGGCTCAAGCAATCCTTCCACCTCACCTCCCAAGTGGCTGGGACCACAGGCACATGTCATCATGCTCAGCTAATTTTTGTATTTTTTGTAGAGACAGAGTTTCATCGTGTTGCCCCGGCTTGTCTCGAACCCCTGGGCTCAAGTGGATCACTTGAGCCTCAGCCTCCCAAAGTGCTGGGATAACAGGCGTGAGCCACCACACACAGCCTGGCAAGTCTTTCTTAGCACCATTTCTACAAGCAAAGAGAAGCCATGCTACATTTTCCTTATGGGATATAAGCTGTTACAAGACACCTTTATCTGTTGTACATACTAAGAACAAAGGCCATTCCAGTAGTCCCAAAGGAAAAAATGATTTGCTTATAAGACACCACATATAATAAAAAGAAAGAGGCAATTCGAATGATATAATGAGGTAAGCTATCTCCAGCATAGATCAATGATTATCACAATATTTTGCATGAATTTATTTCTTAACATCAGGTATATATTTATTTTAGAATTCCAAGACAACCATTGGCTGGTAAAGATGCTGCTTGGACCAAGGACAGTTGTTCTGCCCCACACAATCACTTCCTCTCTTTTTCTAAAATACGCCACCACTTCCTGTATCATCTGAGCATATACAAAACTTCTAAAATTTATGGAAATTGGATAATTTATTTTTATGTATTTTTATTTTTATAAGAAGATGCAACAATTTTAACTGTAAATTGCAAATTTATAATTGCATAAATTTATGGGTTACAAAGTGATGTTATAATTTATGAATACAATGTGGAATAATTAAATCAAACTAGTTAACATATCGTTTACTGAAAATACTTTACATTTTTGTGGTGAGAATATTTGAAACTTACTCTCAGCAATTTTAAAAGGTGAAATACTCTGTTCTTAACTGTATTCACTACAATGTGCAACAGAGCCCAAAAAAGAATAAGACACATTCTTTCTGTCTAAAATCTTTACCAGTTGAACATGATTTAAAATTTTTAAATGAGACAAAAATACCATTTACAAAATAGCATCAATGATTGAGTGTATTTAACAATAAAATAGCTTATAATAGAGCAAATGGATGAATAAAATAATAATTCATGCTATTGCATGTTTAACAAACTGGCAACAGAGAAAGTTGATCAAAAAAGTCAAAGGAACTTTGCCTTGTAAGAATTAGACCCAAACGGCTCCATAATTATCTGTCATCCATTCAACGTTGTATCTATAGTTAGAAATGTACATGATATAAGCTCCAGGGATCTTCCAGATTCATTTCAGGTTCTGATCAACTGTGAGCACAATGTAAACTTGTGCTGGATTACTCTCTGTATGAAGCAGTCATCTGCATAAATGATTTAGTGTGTGCATGCTAATTATTCAAAACTTCTATACTTGGTGATCCTTAGAGAAACTAGCTATTTCTGCCTAAATTTTTCAATTTCAGCCATTACAAAGTCATTTATACAGGGATATACTTGGGATACAGATAATAACCAGAGAATTTAAATGTTCTTCTCTCATTTATTTTATATAGGATATTTACTTATGGAGAAGATGGAATTTATATAAGCCTGTGTGTTTGTGTGAGTGTGTCCTGATGCTAATATTCAGCAAATGACTCACAAAACTCAACTCCATAAAAACATTTTGACTGCTCACTATTTACAAGTCAATGGATTAGCTGCTGTGGGGAATATAAAGTTGTATTATACAGGATCAGAGTTCATAATCTAATGAGAAAGATATACGTGTACACAAATGGCAATAGAACTGATATAAACAATGCATTACAGAGCACAAAAGAGAGAAATATTTGACCTCAGGAGACCAAAGGAGGTGGCAATTTGTCTAGTTTTTAAACATAAGTAGGATCACAATGTAGACTTCCACGAATGTGCATGCCTTGTAGAGAAGAAATATTAATCTTTCTCTGTATCACTGCAATTCTCATATATGTGCTCCTAAACAATCCCATAATAAAAACTAACTTGAAAATTTGGCTAATGATCAAAGCAGAAAAACACAGGAACAATAAGAATATCTCCCATGTTTATGTGAAATAAATATTGTATCTCTTAATTTTATACTATTTTCCATGGTTTATCCAACTGATTTAGTATAAACTGTGTTTTTACATACATCAAATATTGACCATTAGACAATCTTATATTCTACTGCCATATGATAGTAGCCTGAGTTAACCATTAGCTGGAATACAAACATAGTAACATTAGTGGAATTATTTTATCAGAAAAGATTACATGTTTTTTTATTTCTAGCATCTTCTTTAACTTGCAAAATCATGATTTTTTTAAAACAGATAATAGGCCTATATTTGTCATGTAAGTTAAATCCAAAATTATTACAAGAGGCAGTACTTCTTACTTTTTGGAATGGGGTTTATGTACTTGATACTGTACTCTGAGCCTGGGGGAACTTGCCACTCTGAAGGGAAACACACAGGCCTAGCTGGCTTCACCACTTACTGATTGTAGAACTCCAGGTTCTTGAGTGGACATAGGTGATAGCAAGGTAGAGTTACAGTAGACCTTTGGTAAGACCCAGTGTTGTGCTGGCTTCAGGTCTAAACCAGCACAATCCCAGTGGTGGTGGCCAAAGGGATGCTTGTGTCATTTCACCCCCACCTCCAGTAAGCTCAGAACAGACAGAGAATCCATTTGTTTGGGAGAAAGTAAGGGAGGAGAACAAGAGTCTCTGCCTGGTAAATGAGAAAATTCTTCTGGATCTTATCCAACACCACCAAGGTGGTACCTCTGCAAGTCTGCAAGAACCACAGCATTACTGGGCTTGGGATGCCCCTTGATGTAGATATGGCTTTAATCACAATGCCCAGGTTCTTTTGAATACATGAAAAACCTTCCCTGAAACGATGGGTACAAACAAGCCCAGACTATGAAGACCACAATAAAAAACTAACTCTTCAATGACCAGACACAGATGAATGTCAACTGGCATCGGGACCATCCAGGAAAGCACAACCTCACAAAATGAACTAAATAAGCCACCAGCAATGAATTTTGTAGAAACACAGATACGTGGGCTTTCAGAACAAGAATGCAAAATAGTTGTTCTGAGGAAACTCATAGAAATTTAAGATAACACAGAGAAGGAAGTCACAATTTTATCAGATAAATTTAACAAAGATATTGAAATATTTAAAAAGAATCAAGCAGAAAATCTGTAGTTGAATAATACAATTGACATACTGAGGAATGCATCAGAATCTTTAAATAGCAAGAGTGGTAAAGGGGAAGAAAGAATTAGTGAGCTTGAAGACAGGTCAATTGAAAACACACAGTTAAAGGAGACAAAAGAAAAAAGGATTTTAAAACTTGAAGCTTGCCCAGAGGACCTAGAAAGTTGCCTGAAAAGGACAAATCTGAGTTATTGGCTTACAAAGAAGGTAGCGAAAAACATAAGAGAAGAAAATTTATTCAAAGGGGTAAAGAGAACTTCCCAAACCAAGAGAAAGATATCAACATTCAAGTATAAGATAGTTATAGGATACTGAGCAGTTTTAACACCAAAAAAGACTACCTCAAGGAACTTAATAATCAAACTGATATGGAACAGGGGGCAGGGAAGTGCTGGTAGAAAAGGGTGGGGTACCTGTTGAGGGCTCCATCCTCAGGCCTGTGCCCACAGACCTAGGTGAGGACAGGCACTCCTGTTTTCATGCCCAAATGTTGCATTTTCCAAGACCATGCTGGCCTGCCATGCCCCCCATCCTATACTCATTAAAAACCCCAAGACCCTAGCAGACACACACACAAATGGCTGGATGTCAAGAGGAACACACCAGCAGAAGAACACACAGGCAGATGCCAACAGGCCATCGACAGCAAAACGACATGGGCTCTGAGGGGAATTCAGTCAGAGGAGCGTCCAGCTGCTGGATGGCCCAACTCTGGGGGAAGACCACCTTCCCACCCCATCCCCCTTCTAGCTCCCCATCTATCTGCTGAGAGCAACTTCCACCACTCAATAAAACCTTGCACTCATTCTCCAAGCCCATGTGTGATCTGATTTTTCTGATAAATCAGGGCAAAAAACTTGAAATACAGAAAGCCCTCTGTCCTTGTAATCAGACAGAGGGTCTAATTGAGCTGATTAACACAAGCTGCCTGCAGATGGCTAAGCTGAAAGAGCACACTATAACACGTGGCCACTGGGGCTTTGGGAGCTGTAAACACTCAACCCTAGATGCTGCCATGGGGTTGAAACCCAAAAATGTTCCTCAAGACCTGCCTGGCTGTCTGCTCCCCCAGGAGTTTGAGCAGCAGGGCATCAAAGAAGCAAGCCAAATCCCTGTCACATGCCCTGTGAGGGGGATAAGGGAACCCCTCCAGTTTCAAAACAACCTAAAGATCAATGATAAAGAAAGGATCCTAAAAGCAGCAAGATGTTTGAATGGGAGATACTGACATTAAAAAAAAAATAAAAACAAGAAAAGAGAAAACTAAAAGCAGCAAGAGAAACAAATAACATACAGTGGAGCTCCAATGCATCTGGCAGCCCACTTTTGAGTGGATATCTTACAGGCCAGGAGAGAGTGGCATGACATATTTAAGGTACTGAAGGAAAAATCCTTTTACCCTAGAATAGTATGTCTGGCAAAAATATCCTTCATACATGAAGGAGAAATAAAGACTTTCCTAAACAAACAAAAGCTGAGGGATTTCATCAACACCAGACCTGTCCTGCAAGAAATGCAAAAGACAGTACTTCAGTCAGAAAGGAAAGCACATTAATGAGCAATAAGAAATCATCTGAAGGTACAAAACTTACTGGTAATAGTAACCACACAGAAAAATACAGAATATTATATAAAACTGTAATTGTGGTATGTTAACTACCCTTAAGTAGAAAGGCTAAATAATGAACCAATCAAAAATCATAACTACAAAAGCTTTTCAAGACATAGAAAGTACAAAAAGACATAAACAGAAAAAACAATAAGTTAAAAATCAGGGGACAGAGTTAAACTGTAGAATTTTCATTAGTTTTGTTTTTGCCTGTTTGTTCCTTTTTTTTGCCTGTTTGTTCCTTTGTTTAAGCAAACAGTATTAAGTTGTTATCAGCTTAAAATAATGGGCTACAAAATAGTATCTACAATCCTAATGGTAACCTGAAATTTTAAAAAATATATAAAATAGATACACAAAAGATAAAGAGCAAGAAATTAATCATAATACTACCAGAGAAAATTACTTTCACTAAAAGCAAAACAGAAATAAAGGAAAGAAGGAGGAGAGGATCACAAAACCATCAAAAAACAAATAATAAAATGGCAGAAGTAGGTCCTTATTTATATTAATAACATTGTATGTAAACAAAATAAACTGCAATCAAAAGATATAGTGGATGAATAGATTTTTTAAAACTGAACCCAATGATCTTCTGCCTGTAAGAAACATACTTCACCTATATAGAAACACAAACGCTGAAAATACAGAGAAAAAAATGTAATCCATGCCAATAAAAAACAAAAAAGAGCAGGTGTCACTATAAATATATCAGACTAAATCGATTTCAAGACAAAACCATAAGAAGAGACAAAGAAGGTCACTGTGTCATGATAAAGGAGTCAATTAAACAAAAGGATATAACAATTGTATATATATATGCACTCAACACTGGAGAACTCAGGTACATAAAGGAAATATTATTAGAGCTAAAGAGAGAGAGAAAGAGACCCTAATACAATAACAGTCGGAGAAATAAACATTCCACTTTCAGCACTGGACTTCTTTCAGAGAGAAAATCAACAAAGTAACATTAGACTTAATCTGCACTATAGACCAAATAGACCTAATCTATCTTTATTGACCATTTTATATAAGAGCTACAGAATACATTCTTCTCATCAACACGTGGCTCACTCTCAAGGATAGTCCACATGTTAAGTCACAAAAAAGTCTTAAAATATTCAAAAAATTCAAATACTATCAAACATCTTCTCTGGCCGCAATGAAATAAAACTAGAAATCAATAAAAAGAGGAATTTTGGAAACTACAGAAGCACAGAACTTAAACATTATGCTGCTGAATGACCAGTGGGTCAATGAAGAAATTAAGAAGAAAATCGAAAACCTTCTTGAAACAAATGATAATGAAAACACAATATAGAGAAACCTAGGAGATACAGCAAAAACAATACTAAGAGAGACGTGTACAGCTATAAGTGCCTATATCATAAAAAGAAGAAAAACTTCAAATACACAACCTAATGATGCATCTAAAAGAACTGGTAAGCTGGAGCAAACTGAACACAAAATTAGTAGGAGAAAATAAATAATAAAGGTCAGAGCAGAAATGATGACACTGACATGAAGCAAACAATACAAAAGATCAAGGAAACAAAAAGTTGGATTTTGAAAAGTTAACCAAAACTGACAAACCTTTAACCAAACTAAGTAAGAAAAAAAAGAGACAAGATCCAAATAAATAAAATCAGAGGTGAAAAAGGAGACATTACAACTGGTACTGCAGAAGTTCAAAGGATTACTGACTACTATGAGCAACTATTTGCCAATAAACCAGAAAATCTAGACGAAATGAAATTCGTATACACATACAACCTACCAAGATTAAACCAGGAAGAAATAAAAAACTAGACCAATAACAAGCTATAATAAAAAGTATCTCAGTGAAGAAATAGCCAGGGACCTGATGGCTTCACTGCTGAATTCTACCAAATATTTAACAAACTAATAACCATCCTACTCAAACTATTCTGGAAAAGAGATAAGAAGGGAACACCTCCAAACTCATTCTACAAGGCCAGTTTACCTTGATACCAAAACCAGACAAAGACACATCAAAAAAAAGAAAACTACAGGCCAATATCTCTGATGAAAAATGATGCAAAAATCCTCAAAAAAATACGAGCAACTGGAATTCAACAATGAATTTAAAAGATCATTCATCATAACAAAGTGGGATTTATCCCAGGGATACAACAATGGTTCCACATACACAAATCAATTGATGTGATACATCATATCAACAGAATGAAAGAAAACAATTGTATGATCATTTTCATTGATGTTGAAAAAGCGTTTGACAAAATTCAACATCCTTTCATGATAAAAACCCTCAAAAAACTGAGGAACATACCTCAACATAATAAAAGCCATATATGATAGAACCACAGCTAGTATCATACAGAATGGGAAAAGAGTAAAAGCCTTTCCTCAGATCTGAAACACAGCAAGAATGCCCACTGTCACCACTGTTACTCAACATCATACCAGAAGTCCTTACTAGAGTGAAGAGACAAGAAAAAGAAATAAAGATCATTCAGTTTGGAAAGGAAGAAGTCAAATTGTCATTGTTTGTAGATGATATGATATTATATTTGGAAAAACCTAAAGAGTCCACCAAAAAATTATTAGAACTTATAAACAAATTCAGTAGTTGCAGGATACAAAATCAATGTGCCAAAATCAGTAGCATTTCTATATGCCAACAGTGAACAATCTGAAAAATAACTCAAAAAATAATCCTGTTTACAATAGGCATAAATGAAATTAAATACCTAGAAATTAATCAAAGAAGTGAAGGATTTCTATAATGAAAATTATAAAACACAGATGAAAGAAATTGAAGAGGACACATACATGAAAAAGATATTCCTTTTCGTGGATTGAAATAATCAATATTGTTCAGATGTTGACCATACTACCCTAAGCAATCTACAGATTCAATGTATCCCTATCAAAATACCAATGACATTCCTCAACAGAAATAGAATAAATAATTCTAAAACTTATATGGTACCACAAAAGACCCAGAATAACCAAAACTATCCCAAGCAAAAACAACAAAATTGGAGGAATTACATTACCTGACTGCAAATTATACTACAGAGCTGTAGGAATCAAAACAGCATGGTACTGGTATAAGCACATTACATAGGCCAGGAGCAGTGGCTCACACCTGGAATCCCAGTACTTTGGGAGGCTGAGGAGGGTGGATCACCTGAGGTCAAGAGTTTGAGACCAGCCTGGCTGACATGATGAAACTCTGTCTTTACTAAAAATACAAAAATTAGCTGGGCATGGTGGTGGGCACCTGTAATCCCAGCACTCAGGAAACTGAAGCAGGAAAATTGCTTGAACCCGGGAGGCAGAGGTTGCAGGGAGCCGAGATCGCACCATTGTACTCCAGCCTGGGCAACAAGAGCAAAACTTTATCTCAAAAAAAAAAAAAAAAAAAAAAAAAACAGAACAAGAACATAGACCAATAGAACAGAATGAATAACCCAGAAACAAATCCACACAACAGTGAACTAATTTCCAACAAAGATGGCAAGAACATACACTGGGAAAAAGAGTTCAAATAACAGTGCTGGAAAAACTGGATACCCATATGCAGAAAAATGAAACTAGACCCCTATCTCTTGCCATATAGAAAAATAAAATCAAAATAGATTAAATATTTAAATCTAAGACCTCAAACTATAAATCTACTACAAGAAAACATTGGGGAAACTCTTCAGGACATTGATCTGGGCAAAATTTTCTTAATACTCCACAAACACAGCCAACCAAAGTAAAAATTGATAAATGGGATCACATCAAGTTAAAATGCTTATGCACAGCAAAGGAAGCAATCAACAAAGACACGACCCACAGAATAGGAGAAAATATTTGCAAACTACCCATCTGATAAGGGATTAATAACAAGAATATATAAGGAGCTCAAACAACTCTATACGAGAAAATCTAATAATCAGATTTTAAAATGGAACAAATATTTGCATAGACATTTCTCAAAAGCAGATATACAAATGGCAAACAGGCATATGAAAAGGTGGTCAACATTGTTCATCATCAGAGAAATGCAAATCAAAGCTACAATGAGATATCATCTCACCCCAGTTAAAATGGCTTATATCCAAAGACAGGCAAAAACAAATGCTGCCACGTACGTGAAGAAAACGAAACCCTCATTCACTGTTGGTGAGAATTTAAATTACCACAACCACTATGGAAGACAGTTTGGAGGTTCCTCAAAAAATGAAAAATAGAGCTACTACATTCCATAATCTTGATGCTGAGTATATACCCAAATGAAAGAAAATCGGTAAACCAAAGAGATATCTACACTCTTGTGTTTGGTGCAGTACTGTTCACAAAGCTAAGATTTGGAAGCCACGTAAGTGTCCATCAAGATGAACGAATATAGAAAACATAGTACGTATACACAATGGAGTACTATTCAGCTATAAAAAAGAATGAGATCTGTCATTTGCAACAACATGGATGGAAGTGGAGATTATTATGCTAAGTGAAATAAGCCAGGCACAGAAAGACAAGCCTGACATGTTCTCACTTATTTGTGGGATCTAAAAATTAAAAAAAAAAATTGAACTCTTGGAAATAGTAGAATGGTAGTTTTCAGAGGCTTGGAAGGGTAGTGGGTGATGGGGGAGGAGGGTAGGTAGGGATAGTTAATGGGTATAAAAATATAGTAAGATGAATAATACCTAGTATTTGATAGTACAACAGAATGGCTATAGTCAGTAATAATTTAATTGTACATTTTAAAATAACCAAAAAAGTTCAGTTGGATTGTCTGTAACATACAGGATAAATGCTTGAGGGGATGGATGCCCCATTTTACATGATGTGCTTATTTCACATTGCATGCCTGTATCAAGACGTCTCATGTACCACATAACTATATATACTTACTACATACCCATAAAAATTAATATAAATGTGTTTTTAAATAATTTAATTGTACATATTAAAACAGCTTAAAGAATATAATTGGCTTGTTTTAACACAAAGGATAAACGCTTGTGGTGATAGATACCCCATTTAACTGTTGTGATTATTACACATCGCATGCCTGTATAAAAATATCTCATGTAATCCATAAATATATAGACCTACCATGTACCCACGGAAGTTAAATATTTTTAAAAAGCTTGGTACTGTAGAACAAAATATTAAATATGTATGAGAGGGAGAGTTTTGATGTCACCTCCTTGGCTATAATTTAACTCTGAGAAAAAAAAATTTAGTTTGCTTCTGAACAAAAGAATCTCTCATGGGTTATTAGGTTCAGTTAACAATGCTCAGGCTAATCTATCGATATTTAATGTGTCAAATGCTCCAGCATTCAGAGTTCATTTTCCACCCTTTCTTCAAATCCTCCACTTATAAACCCTATTAAATCTACATGGATTTTAATTATCATCAAGAAACTAACCATAATTGTATTATAGTCAGAAAAACAATCCTTAGGGACAGATTTTTAGAATAGTAACTATTGGTACTCATCAACTAATTAGATAATGTCTGGAATTTTTTATTTTAAGAAATGCAGTGTAGTGGGGATATGTCCCACAGAAGCATCCTATAGCTAAACAGTGATCATTTATTACTATAAGATTTTTGTCTTAGAGGACTTGGGTCTTTTATTTTTTGGTAGACTACAACAACACAAATTTATTGTCTTATAGTTCTGGGGTCAGAAGTCTGAAATGTGCTTTATTAACCTAAATTCAAGGTGTCAACAGGATTCGCTTCCTTCCAGAGGCTCTTGGAGATAATCCATTTCCCTACCTTTTCTACTTTCTGGAGGTTGCCCGTATTCCTTGCTTCATGGTCCTTCTTCCATGTTCAGAGCCAGCAATCTCATCACTACTTCCATTGCCACATCTCTTTCTCTGACTCTCCTGCCTCCCTCTTTCTTCTATAAGGATCTTTGTGATTACAAAGGACCAACCCAGATAATGTTGTAGTAAGAGCTGTTATTCCCATTTTATAAGTAGGAAAGTGTCACTCAGAGAGCCCTTGCTATTTCCAGTGTCCCATTTATTCCTCTTAAGAAGAGTGAATAACGTAATAATCCGCATTCATTCTAGATTTCATTTTTGTTCTTTTTAAATTAACCAATTAATCATTTTAATTGACAAATAAAAATCTAATAGGTTTATCATGTACAACATGATGTTTTCAAATATGCATACATTTTGGAATTGTTCAATTGAGCTAATTAACATATGTATTACATTACATGTTTATATCATCTTTTGGAATGAGAACACTTAAAATCTACTCCCTTAGCAATTTTCAAGAATATAATAGGTTGTTATTAAGTACAGTCACCATGTTGTACAATAGATCTCTTGAACTTATTTCACCTATCTAACCAGAATTTTAAGGGCATAAGTCTTTACTTGAATCAGAACTGCTGTTTACTAAAGGTTATCTTATTATAATATATCTCCCTAAATGAAGAGTAATGTAGGATGCCTGTCAACTGTCTCTCTTCAAGAAAGACATATTTCTTCTCTATTTCAGGAAGAACACTGCACCCCCATATCTTTTGGGGTGGTTATTTATCTTTCAGAGACACGCAGCTCTAATATTAAATGCTGTCTTACTGAATTATTAGTAAACAGGTCTTCATATCTTATGTTTACTGCAGTAAATTCCTAATTGCATAAAGAGAGGAAACTATTTCCTAGTTGAAAAAGCACAGCAGAATTTAAACCAAACAGATTCCAAGTTCTGTTAGCAAATAAAACTCCAAGAAATCCAAATAATAAGACTGATGTTTTACAAGCTATATATCAATATAGTCTATGTTACTCAGTAATCTAAACATTAATTACAACTAAGAACTATTGTAAGCTTAAGTAAAGGAAAAGGTCTCTCAATGGCTACAAATAAAATATTCTGGTTGTAAAACTCACAGCATTGTCAGTGATCTAACTTTGCTTTAAAACATATTTTAAGGATAATATAAAATATTTTATGCTAGGAATATAGGAACTGAATGAGATACCTGCTTAGATTAGAAAATATTTTGATATACTGGTTTTGTTCTAGTTTAGTTGTTAATTGTTTAATTGTTAATTGTTATAGAAAATATATATGTTCAATTCCAGTTCTAACTGCTTCACCAAATTTTAAAAAAACACCTTTAATTCAGTTTGTAATTCAATAAAAATAATAATGATATTTTGGGGAGTTGGGCCTTGCAAATTAATAATGTTTACTGAGTTTTTAGTTCATTATTTGGTTTAGGTCAAATCCTTATTTTAGCTATTAGCAAAGGACTAGACTAATGACTAAATTATAGCACTGCAAAAAAACTCTTTTATTTTTGACATATAATGTGTATCTTTTATTTTTACAGATTTGGGGAGTACAAGTGCAGTTTTTATACATGGATACATTGCAGAGTGGTGAAGTCTGGGCTTTTAGTGTAACCATCACCCAAATACTATACATTATACCCAATAGGTAATTTCTCATCCCTCACCCACCTCCCAGTCACTGTTCCACCTTTTGGAGTCTCCAATATCTATTATACCACTCTGTCCATGTGTACTAATGTGTGTGTTAGATTAAGCATACCATCCTTCCGTATTGTATTAATTTTCAATTTATTTATTTCTTATATTCCATATCTAATGAAACTGCCCTAAAATTAACATATACAATAAATATGCTACATATGATTTATCCTCAAGGATCTGATGATATTATTATGTGACATGACTAGCTATTCAACTTCAATGTTAGAAAAAACATCATCTAAAAATAAAGATAAATGCCCTGTCCATTGTGAAACTCCATCATATGTTGCTTAGGCAAGAAAATCATTGAAAATGACAAGAAACATGTCAATCAAAATATAGCTATTAAAAGTGCTTAAATAGATTGATAATCCATACAGTGCTAAAAGAATGACAATAAGTATTTTCTAAATTACAAGTTTAAGGAAGGTCATAATTCTTGCCCCATGCAGACCTACATGTGAAGACTTTTTATCACTTTTTTGCAATACTGTGCTGATAAGCACCCATCAATTTTGCTGTCCAGAACTCTGTTTCAATCAAAATAAGATTAACAGTGCCACAGCAGAATATCAATGAAATATCTGACTGAGAGCATCTGACAGGATAGAAACAAACAGAGTTTAGGTAAGAAAGAGATTGCTAAATTTTCATTCCGATGGTTGGATATGGCAAATATTTATTGAATTAAAAAATATTTGCTGTTGATTACCACTTATTACAGATCTAGTAGAATTCAGAAAATACACACACACACACACATACACACGTATACATGTATTTCCACATTAGCAAAGCCTAGTAGAATGCATGGGACATGGCAAATCCTTAATCAGTAATTACTGAATGATGTAATGACATATTCCCACAACTAACTTGATATAAATTTATTGTCGTATCTCCTCTACCAACAGCATTATATTGGGGACTGGGGGTTAGAATGAAAGACACTAAAATATGTCTTCATGTAACTACTAATACTTATCACTTTATACCTACCTTTCCTGTAAACCATGTGGGCTAGATAGAGAAGCAAATCCTTAATTTCCAATATACTAGACAATATCAAATTATAAGTGTCTTTTAGGCTTTGTTGGACTCTTCTAGAATTTGATAAGTAAAATTTTATATATATTTACGGTATGCAATGTAATAGTTTAAATATATATTGGGGAAGGGCTAAATCAATCTATTTAACATATATATCACCTCACATCCTTTTTGTGGTGAGAGCACTTAAAATCTCCTTCCTAAGAAATTTTCATATCTACAATATATTGTTGGTAACTGTAGTCACCATGACGTACAATAGAAACCTTGAATGTATTCCACTGTCTAACTAAAATTTTGTGTCCTTTGTCCAACATCTCCTCAATCCCCTCATCATCCAGCCTCTGGTAACCACCATTTTACTCCTTGATTTTATAAATTTGACTTTTTCACACTCCACATATTAGTGAGATCATGTAATATTTGTTTATCTGTGCCTGGCTTATTTTATTTCACATAATGTCCTCCATAATGTCATCTATATTATTAAAAATGACAAGATTTCATTCTTTTTATGGTCAAAGAGTATTACATTGTGTATATATACTACATTTTCTTCATCCATTAATCCACTTATAGACACTTAAGTTGATTTCATATTTGGCTATTGTGAATAATGCTACAATGAACTTGGGAGTGCAGTGTCCTTTTGACATATTGATTCATATCCTTTGGAGACATATCCAGCAGTGGGATTGTTGGATCATATGGTAGTTCTGTTTTTAATTTTCTGAGAAACCTCCATACTGTTTTGCATAGTGGCCATACTAATTTACATCCCCACAATAGGCTTTGTTGAACTTTGAATACAAGTCTTTAATATGCCGAAAAGATTCACTGATGGCAAATCTGACCTTGTTTTGTAGGCCTATAAATTTCTGGGAATAACATACTTGGAATCAGCATATAGAATGGTATTCTACTGATATCTTCACTGGAAATTCAGTGAGTTTATATCTTTAGCATGAAACTCAAGAAGAAATTGGAAGTACTCTCAGTAGGCTTATAATTGACACTACAATGAACAAGAGTTTCTAACACTTTAAAAGAAGTCGTTGTAGTTAAATAAGTGGGATACAGTCTGCTAAAAATGGAATAAGAATCAATGATAGATGGTATATCAAGAAATAAATAAGATGAATAAAATGGAGATAGCTTTCTAAGCCACTCACATATACATTCAAAGAAAGAGGAGAGCTCCACAGTGATAGCTGACTACTTAAAACATTACTGTAGCCAGCAATATTGTAAAACCAAATTTAAATCAATGATTTTGTATATTTCATATTTTATTTTTGCCATATTCTGTATTATTGCCCAAGCATTGATAAACTTAACCCAAAGCCATTCAACATTTACTATATATTTCTAGATTAAAATATTGTCCAAATAGAATGTAGGATGGCTGTAGTAATTCTTTCGAATCATTCATTTTCAGAAAGAATTGGAATTTTCTTCTCACTTCTGGCAGCTGATAACGTGAAACAATAGGTAAGTTAGTGATATGGTTTGGCTACATCCCCACCCAAATCTCATCTTGCATTGTAGTTCCTATAATCCCCATGTATCACGGGAGGGACCCAGGGGAGAAAATTGAATTATGGGGGCATTTACCTCCATGCTCTTTTCATGACAGTGAGTGAGTTCCATGAGATCTGACAGTTTTACAAGGAGCTTTCCCCCCTTTGCTCTGCACTTCTCCTTGCTGCCACCATGGGAAGAAGAATGTGTTTCCTTTCCCTTCCACCATGATTGTATGTTTCCTGAGGCCTCCCCAGCCCTGTGCAACTGTGAGTCAGTTAAACCTCTTTCCTTTATAAATTACTGAAGCTTGGGTATGTCTTTATTAGCAATGTGAGAAAGAACTAATACAGTAAATTGGTACCCAGAGAGTGGGGTGCTGCTATAAGGCCACCTGGAAATGTGGAGGCAACATTGGAACCAGGTAACAGGAAGAGATTGGAACAGTTTGGAGGGCTCAGAAGAATACAGAAAAATGTGGGAAAGTTTGGAACTTTCTAAAGACTTGGAGGGCTCAGAAGACAGGAAGATGGGGAAAAGTTTGGAACTTCCTAGAGACTTGTTGAATGGCTTTGACCAAAAAGCTGATAGTGATATGAACAATAAAGTCCAAGCTGAGTTGATCTCAGATAGAGATGAGAAACTTGTTGGGAAATGAAGCAAAGGTGATTCTTGTATGCTTTAGGAAAGAGACTGGCAGCATGTTGCCCCTGCCCTAGATATCTGTGGAACTGTGAACTTGAGAGACATTATTTAGGGTATCTGGTGGAAGAATTTCTAAGTAGCAAAGCATTCAAGAGGTGACTTGGGTGCTGTTAAAGGCATTCCATTTTATAAGGGAAGCAGGGCATAAAAGTTCAAAAAATGTGCAGCCTGACAATGTGATAGAAAAGAAAAACTCATTTTCTGAGGAGAAATTCAATCTGGCTGCAGAAATTTGTTTAACTAATGAGAAGCTGGATTTTAATCACCAAAACGTTGGGGAAACTGTCTCCACGGCATGTCAGAGGCCTTCGCAGCAGCCCCTCCCATCACAGGCTTGGAGGCCTAGGAGGAAAAAGTGGTTTTGCTGCCCAGGTGCAGGGTCCCTGTGCTGTGTGCAGCCTGGGGATTTGGTGCCCTCCATTCCAGCAACTCTAGCCATGGCTGAAAGGGGCCAACACAGAGCTGGGGACATGGCTTCAGAGGATGCAAGCCTCAAGGCTTGGCAGCTTCCGTGTGGTGTTGAGCCTATGAGTGCACAGAAGTCAAGAATTGAGGTTTGGGAACCTCCATCTAGATTTCAGAGGATGTATGGAAATGCCTAGATACTCAGGCAAAAGTTTACTGCAGGTTTACCCAATACCTATACCCCCATGTATCTAAGAAGTAACTAGCTTACTTTTTATTTTACAGGCTCATAGGTGGAAGGGACTTGCTTTGTCTTAGATGAGACTTTGGACTGTGGACTTCTAGGTTAATGCTGAAATGAGTTAAGACTTTGGGGGACTGTTGGGAAGCATGATTGGTTCTGAAGTGGGAGGACCTGAGATTCAGAGGGGCCAGGGGCAGAATGATATTGTTTGGCTCTGTGTCCCCTCCCAAATCTCATCTTGTATTGTACTCCCACAATTCCTACATGTTGTGGGAGGGACCCAATGGGTTTGGCTCTGTGTTCCCACCCAAATCTCATCTTGTATTGTACTCCCACAATTCCTGCATGTTGTGGGAGGGACCCAATGGGAGATAACTTGAATTATGGGGGCTGTTTACCCCATACTGTTCTCATAGTAGTGAATTGAATAAGTCTTACAAGGTCTGATGGTTTTATCAGGGGTTTCCACTTTTGAATCTCATTTTCTCTTGCTGCCACCATGTAAGAAGTGTCTTTCACCTCCCACCATGATTCTGAGGCCTCCCCAGCCACGTTGAACTATAAGTCTAATTAAATCTGTTTTTCCCCAGTCTCAGGTATGTCTTTATCAGCAGCATGAAAACGGACTAATGCAGTACCTTTCCCACTTTTATTATCCAAAAAATTCATACATGTAGCATACTACTTATCTCACCCACAATGTTAGGTGTGCATATTGATTGTACAGCTATGAAAAATCACATAGCATAGTCTTGAACACCTGCAATCTTCTTGCCAAAAAATAGCAAAATAAAGTGAGTCTTTCAAAGTTTTCGTGATTACATTGAAGAGTCATGGTATAGAAAATCAATGGCATATAGGCAAAACAAACATATTATCCATATTTGTAATCTACTATACAGAGAATTCCAACTACAAGACTCTTCAGGTCATCCATTTTGAAAAAGCATAAAAAACAAATATATTAATGCAAACCCTCTACTATGATTAAAAGGAGGGAACTCTTTCTGATGTAATAAATACTCTGAACCATCTTTTAAAAGCCATTAAGGCTCAAGATAGGGCATAGAAGACCTGAGTCATCAACTTGATATTCCACAACATTATATATACTTCTTTTCCAGATTGTCAAAATTCCATTCAATTTCATTGTATGTGGTGCCCCTTACTCCAAAGAGCCTCTAAGTAGCTGCCATAGGCTATAGTATCTAGATGTGACCTCCACTACTTAGGAACATCAAAAGTTCAAAGCTCTAGTCTTGGCTACTTCAAGTATCTAAACATGATATGGTGGGCACGTCAGGCTCCTTTCAATGATAAGCTGCTGGAAACATGCAAATATTCCAGACTGTATCAAGACAATGGGTTTACAAAAGAAGTAAAAGTAGCTCATCTGCTTTTTGGACATTAACATTCATGTAAATCTCTGTCTCTACTTCTTTATTTGTTTGTTTTGAAAGGATAGAAGAGTGCCGAGTTTAACAAAAATTCCCATTTGTGAATTAAAATTTAGTGTAATTTTATGACATTATCAAATACTTTGCTATTTGTGTATTTGTCTCTGAATTTTAAGATTCACTGTATTTTAAGTTTAATTCAATATTTTAACTACTGTTAAAAAATACTGTCATGGAAAAGCAGAAAGAAAAGTCACTCATATTCTTTATTACAGAGAGAAACAGCAAACTAAATTTTAACATTATTTAGTTTTGAATTATGAGTTGTACAAAATTGGTAGTTAGGAAAAATGTATAATACTGAGTTCAGTTATGTTCTTTTCTTAATAGTATAGATTTGTGTTTTTTTTATTGAGAGACTGACTTTCAGTCATTTTTCTTCTGTGTAAGTCTTCCTGTTTTTAGCAGCTGAAAGTTACTCATCCTTTTATGAGATATATAACTATTACCTCAGATATTTTTCTACACCTATCTTTTTTGAATATTTATTTTTTATTTATTTGTTTTTATTATTTTACTTTAAGTTATGGGATACACGTGAAGAACATGCAGGTTTGTTACATAGGTATACATGTGCCACGGTGGTTTGCTGCACCTTTCAACCCGTCATCTAGGTTTTAAGCCCCACATGCATTAGGTATTTGTCTTAATGCTTTTCCTCCCCTTGCCACACAACCCCTGACATGCCCTAGTGTGTGATGTTCCCTTCCCTGTGTCCATGTGTTTTCATGGTTAAACTCCCATTTATGAGTGAGAACATGCGGTGTTTGATTTTCTGTTCCTGTGTTAGTTTGCTGAGAATGATGGCTTCCAGCTTCATCCATGTCCCTGCAAAGGACATGAACTCATTCTTTTTTATGGCTGCATAGTATTCCATGGTGTATATGTGCCACGTTTTCTTAATCTAGTCTATAATTGGTGGGCATTTGGATTGCTTCCAAGTCTTTGCTATTGTGAATAGTGCCAGAATAAACATACGTGTGTGTGTGTCTTTATAGTAGAATGATTTATAATCCTTTGAGTATATACCCAGTAATGGGATTACTGGGTCAAGTGGTATCTCTGGTTGTAGATCCTTGAGGAGCTGCCACACTGTCTTCTACAGTGGTTGAACTAATTTACACTCCCACCAACAGTGTAAAAGCATTCCTATTTCTACACATCCTCTCCAGCATCTGTTGTTTCCTGACTTTTTAATGATTGCCATTCTAACTGGCATGAGATGGTCTCTCATTGTGGTTTTGATTTGCATTTTTCTAACAACCATTGATGATAAATTTTTTTTCGTGTTTGTTGGCCGCATAATTGTCTTCTTTTGAGAAGGGTTTGTTTATACCCTTTGCCCACTTTTTGATGGAGTTGTTTATTTTTTTCTTGTAAATTTGTTTAAGTTTCCTGTAGATTCTGGATATTAAATCTTTGTCACATGGAAAGATTGCAAAAATTTTCTCCCATTCTGTAGGTTGCCTTTTCATTCTAATGCTAGTCTCTTTTGCTGTGCAGAAGCTCTTTAGTTTGACTAGATCCCATTTGTCAATTTTGGCTTTTGTTATGATTGCTTTTGGTGTTTTAGTCATGAAGTCTTTGCCCATGCCTGTGTCATGAATGGTATTGCCCAGGTTTTCTTCTAGGGTTTTTATGATTTGGGGTTTTTCATTTAAGTCTTTAACGTATCTTGAGTTAATTTTTGTATAAGGTGTAAGGAAGGGGTACAGTTTCAGTTTTCTGCATATGGCTAGCCAGCTTTTCTAGCACCATTTATTAAATAGGGAATCCTTTCCCCATTGCTTGTTTTTGTCAGGTTTGTCGAAAATCAGGTGGTTGTAGATGTTCTACACCTATCTTAAGGCATTTACACTTCTTACTTTTTATTTGAATAATCAATATATAAACTTATGAATTATTTCTCCTACTAGATTAATCAATGGACAAGCAGAAACTAAATCTGTGCCTACATATATTCTCATGATTTTTAGTACAGTTTTTTCAATATCATCTTATACAAGAAAATATAATAATACATACATAATAGGTTGAAAAATAGTTAACCTCTTTCTCAAAGTACAATAATTAACAGGAATGTTCATGGAATTGGATATTATGGTTAGTTTCTATCGTAGTGCTTTGCAATCAGAATCTGCTCCAAAATTTTAATTTATATTATGTTCAAAGCCCTGTGGTTTAATATTTTTACAAAATATGTTAGAACAATTTCCTACTTTTATAAATATAAGTTTACAAATAAAATAGGATCTTTATCACATGACCAGAGATCTTGCTATACCTTAGTGTCATAACTGTGAACATAACTAACCATTGTGCCATTCTAGAGATGCAGACAGCAAAGAAAATGGAAAGAAATGTGCACTGATCCCAAGATGTTTCTTCTATTGTTTTATCTTGCCATGTCTTCCTCAACGGTAGGTATAACTTCTGAGAGAAATTTGTATACTTGAGGATCTAAAATAGTTGTTTTCCAATTAGTCATGGTTTTGTTGTATCATTACCAGCATTCCTACCTGCTCTGAAGAATGAGCAAGGCATCCAAACACCAAATATATATTATGAAAAGATATATATAACCATTGTGATAGGAAATAGCCTGTACTGATGATTAGGTATTCTGCAATTCTCCATGGTAATTGTGGACTCCTGCAATTATTTGCAAAAAGGAATGAAGAACGTGTAATTAGATGAACAATATATGTACAAGACCTCTTGCCCATGCCAACTGTAAAATTTTACTCATTTCAATAGGAAAACTTTACTAGTACCTACTGATTTTCAAATTTTAGTTTTTTATTATCTACTATTAATTTCCCACCAACATTTGCATTTATTTCACTGTATGCATTCTGCTTTGTACAATGTAATGCAAAAACAACCAAAATATAATTCCCAAGGAAGGAATGTGCCCTAGCCTAACAATAATATTTGCTTTATACAAAAATGCATCAAAGAGAAATATAAAGAAACTCTTCAGTTCAGAGTGAGCAATAAGGTGTTGTTCTTATATGATATTTATAGTTTAATCTGTTATTTCATCCTTCTCTTTTATTCTGTATCTTATAGCACATGTTTTTTATCATTAAGGTTTTCAAGTAAATAAAAAACCAACAATGGTTTTCTGTATCCAAGTGTAGATGGTAACCCTTCAGTGACATGTCTTTGTTGATAGCCTCCTTTAATTTGTGCATAAAGTTTCAGGTCAAGGTTCTGCTGATACTTTCCAAAACAATTATCTTTTTGCTAAGAAGTTCAGAGCCTATAATATATTTTCCACAGGTAGCAGAGAAAATATACCCAATGAATAAGACACCAAAGCTTTGAAAAAGTAGATGTCAAAAGCAAATTAGGCCTGTGATGATATGAACTTCAAAAAAATAAAACACAATACTTCTTCTATGAATTTGTAATAGCATATCAGAAAGCAAAGAATAAGATAAACATTTTTCTGTTTGTTTTTTGCTTTCACAGCACCTCCATTTTTACATGCTTTTAGATGGTCACATTTTGCTGACATTTACAAACATTTCATGTTGATTTTACATGGGTCACATCAATCATCTATACAGTTTCAATGACACTTTGTTAAATAAACTGTCATGAAAGATTTATAGAGAATTTGATAAAAGTAAAGAAGATGTAGTTTAGCTTTTAAAGATGCATTACCCCTTTTCTGAGGTGTAATATCACTTCTAAAACATCATTAAGCTTTTCTAGCAATAAGTAAATAAAGAAAAAAATCCCTTTCTGCCACCCTTTTATTTACATAACATTCTTCTTCTTCCAAACATTGGTGGTAGAGTCAGAATGAGAATCCACCCCCCAATTCAATAGTCTTTGGATGTAAGGTTTGTATATTGATCCTATTTTGTTGAACATTACACATAAGTTAACAGCATTCAGAATTTATTCACTAAAGAATAATTAAATAATTATGATTTCTTAATATATGCTAACAAGCGCTTCTCTCAAACACTTGAATTCTTGTATTCTGAATTGAGTGGTATATAATGATGAACATGCACAAATTATTCCTCACACATTATCAAGTCATTCAAGGAAAGGGAGGTTACCAAAAAACTACACTGAAATTCATGGGTTTTTAAAATATAAATAGGTACAGTGTGAGGCCATTTAATTCACTGTTAAGATATAACTGCTTTAAGCATTTCAGTGGGTTTATTGGTTGTTATTTCAGAAACTTAAAAATAGGTTTTACATTGAGCTAGACTTGTAAAGAGTCAGTCTCAATCAATTTGTGCAAGGCAAGCAATAATGAGGCCACGTTACAATTATGTTAGCAATTATACACATCATTGTATTGGGAATAGACAATAAGGGTTTTGTTAACATCATGGATCTCACTTTTTTTAATTTTACATATGAATTTCTTGAAAATTACTAATTTGAATACAGTTTTTCAGATTGTGACACTATTCTAGTCCCACTTGTAAGTTTCCTTGCTTAATGTACTACCTACTGCCAAATATAGGCTATTTCCCTTGTTGTGATTTCTTGAAAAAATTTATAGTCTTTTAGATCACTGAGTTTTGTTGGTCATAAAAGGAGAATACATTCTAGTAATAAATAATTCATACTCTAAAAATTTTAGACCTTTATATTTAAAATAGCTAATTTTATATGCTATATATGTTAGAATCGAAGAGTATAAGTTCTCACTAAAGGATCTTGCATATAATTGCATATTTATTCACTTTTAAAGTATGTATTGGTTATATTTCTAAAAATGAAATTTGACCTGTAGTGTAATCAAATATATATTGTAAAGATAATCTCTATTACAATAGAATTTAATTCTACAAATAATAAGAGTATATGAAACACTTTTTGTGAATGTTCAGAGAAAACATATTCTAAACATAACATGCATAATTTGTTTACACATAACATTTTGAAATGTAGTATTCTTATATAGATAAAAGAGGGTTCTATACTGAGATAACATGTAAAAATCCTTTTCTATTTCAGAGGCCACATTTTTTCCAAAATATTTGCTAAAATTATTGTTATACCTTCTAATCTAATAATTATGTTTCTCTTAAGCTTTTTGTTAAGAAATCACAGTAATTTCTACCATGTTCTATTCAAGTAAAAGCAGGCTAAGGTTTTCAGCTTTTGATCCTCTTTCATTTTTAAGTAACTAATATCATTTGTTATAAAACTAGGAGAAAAAATTCTTTGTTGTTAATATAAACGGGGGAGCAAACTAGATGTTCAAATTAAGTCTTTATTAGCAATTTAGTTGTGGAAACACATTTTGAAAATCACTGGCTGGACAAGTTTATAGTAGTTTAGCAATAAATAATCAATAATATAATAAAAATAATCATAATCCTATAAAAAGTCAAGAGCCCATTAATGGCATTTCTTTTATTTTATCAAAGAGAATTTGAGTAAAGAAACTTCATTTTGGGAATAGAAATGCTAAACACTCTACTTAATAGCAACAGTCTGCACACGTACTAACATTTTAGAGCTGTTTGCATTACAAAATTATTGCCATGCTAACCATTAGATTTGGTAAACTGAAAACTTACAGGCCTCTCATCCCTTAAGTAAAAATAAACATTATCTAAGAAAATAGAGGTGACAAAGAAGAAATAAGAAAATTCTAATTATATTTAATATTTACGGGTTGTTTACCAAGTTAAAGGTCATTTGCTACATTAGTTTGTCATACAAACTTAGAAGTTAGTAAAATACATTTGAATCTTCATGCATCCAAATGAGCAAACAGATAAAGCCTAAAACATGGTTCCAGGTACATACTGGGTGCCCAAAGGTTGTGTTTAAATAACTGAAAGGATTCTGTCTGATAACATTTTAAAGCAACAAAGTTCTTGCAAAAGTATAATTAACCCTTTTATAAATTGCTTTTGAGAAGCATCCGAGAGCCTTCTAATGGTCTTCAACTGTTCATGCAGCTTCTATAAATATCTGTCCCAATGCACAACTTAGGCTTAACATGGAAACTAGTTTATCATAGGTTTAAAAAATGTGATATAAAACAACAGAAGAGCAAAATAGAATGCTATTTTTTCACGTCTGAGGTGGAAAGAAAATGTTTATATTCAGAATGTTTACATAGCTTGAAACCAATTATTTATCATTAAAAACACTTCTCTTGTTTTTAGTTTAAAATAGTTGGCCGGGCGCAGTGGCTCACGCTTATAATCCCAGCACTTTGGGAGGCCGAGGCGGGCGGATCACGAGGTCAGGAGATCGAGACCACGGTGAAACCCCGTCTCTACTAAAAATACAAAAAAATTAGCCGGGCGTGGTGGCGGGTGCCTGTAGTCCCAGCTACTCGGAGAGGCTGAGGCAGGAGAATGGCGTGAACCCGGGAGGCGGAGCTTGCAGTGAGCCGAGATTGCGCCACTGCACTCCAGCCTGGGCGACAGAGCGAGACTCCGTCTCAAAAAAAAAAAAAAAATAGTTTAAGCTCTATTTTTTCTTTAAAATTTAATAAATTTTTTATTATACTTTAAGTTCTGGGGTACATGTGCAGAGCGTGCAGTTTTGTTACATAGGTATACACGTGCCCTGGTGGTTTGCTGCACCTATTAACTCGTCACCTACATTAGGTATTTCTCCTAATGCTATCGGTATGTGATATTCCCCTCCCTGTGTTCATGTGTTCTCATTGTTCAACTTAAGCTCTTAAATCATAAGTAATGCCTCTGTATGATCAATTCTTCCCCAAATTGATTTAACCCTTATCCTCAAAGAATCTTTATAAATTTTTCCTTTTATTCTATATCTGACACTTTTCATTATAAATTATTTGGTACATATTTGAACATAAGACCAATTTTCATAGCCCGTTATGATAATGTCCTATTTACACAAATTGAGTGTTTAATGAGAACAAAAATGCTGTGTTATTTCATGACCACATCATCACTATTTGAAGTCATGTAATGACTTAGTATTAAGTCCCATTATGGATAATATTGTATCCTTTAGCATGCATCAAAAAACAGGCCTCATCCAAGACAGGTGTTCTCTTTTGTTATATTTCTTAAGTCCATTATCCCCTTCATTAATCACATTTTATCAGCCCCTGACACTGGGGAAGCAGCTTTAATTTCCAGATAGCGTGTTACCTTTTCACATTACTAACAGGGTCTTCATCTAGGACACAATTCCTATCATGAATGTCATATTGAAGAATCACTTTTGACTTGAGGTTTTTGCCAACATTTACCTTTTTATTGGAAACTTTTACCATGAAAAATATTATGCAAAAGAGCATGAACTATAAAATTTTCCTAGAAGTAAAAGAGATTGTATGATTCAATTCTAAGTTTAGACTCGGAGAAGATAAAAAGAGCAATGAGTAAGAAAGTTGGTCTAAAAGCAAAATTTGCCTTCATGTTTCTTCTCAATCAAATTTCCCAAAACAATCTAGAATTGACTAAAATACAGTCACTAAATGAAGTACGGTATTGTATTTAAACTTGACCACTGTATTGTTTCATATTTCATTCATGTAACGTAAATATTCCTAGGGACTATCTCCTTTAGAGATCTGTCAACCCCCAAGCAAATACACATGGGTAAAAAACTTTCAACATTCCCTTGCCAGACTAAGCCTTAAAAAGTCAGCTTCAGAACCTTTGTACTTGCTGTTCCCTCTACCTAAAACACTCATTATTTACATTACTTGCCCACATATCTACTCAGGCTCAAGTACCACTGTATTAGAAAGGACTGACCACCAAAATTGAAAGAACATCACAAATTCATTCTCATTCCTCCCTTGACTTTATTTTTCTTCATAGTACTTGTTTCATAAAGATTTATTTCATTTACTTGTTCATTATCTGTCATTGCCAACTATAATGTATAGTTTTGCTTTATTCATTATTGCATTCCTCGGACCTAAAACAAAACCTAGCATGTAAGTTTTCAATATATATTTTGTGAATTAGCAAATTAATAAAGTTCAACATAGTAAGTTGTATTTAGTGACACGTACACACACTACATTTAAATTAACACAATAGTATAATTTAAACTGATTGGTGAGATTCATGTGGGTGACTTTGCCCCTAAAGTCTAGCTGCTCTAAATCAGTCATAACTAGGCACAGTTAGTCTCATAAAAGGTAACACCTCATTTTACTTTCTCTTGGTCTCCCTGAGGTAATAGGCTATGTAATACTCTGGTCCCTACAATAGCTGTTACTTAGAGAACCGTTATCCATCCTTCTTACACAGAATTCCTTGAGTCTCACAGGCTGCTGTGATGACTCATTCTTACTGCTTCTTCTTTTTTTCATAAGCCTTGGGCTTCCTTCTCATCAAATCAGTGAGACAACTCCTTAACCCCACCCTCATATCCTATTCCATAGGTGTAGAAGACAGTGACATAAAAACTAAATTTGACTACAACTAGGCATGTCATAGTCAAACTGTAGAATATTAAAGATAAAGAAAAAATTTTGATATAGGTCAGATTAAAAAGAGAAACATCAGACATACAAGAAAACAAAGATGCAAATTACATCAAACTCCTCCTAAGAAACAATGCAAGTAAGAAGAGAGTGGAGTGGAATATTTGACGCATTGAGAAAACAAAAACAAAAACAACAACCTAGAATTATGTATCATATCAATTTCTCCTTCAAAAGTAAATTTAAAAGTGAAGGAGAAATACGTTCTCAGACAAAAAAAAAATTGAGGGCAATCGTTGCCAGTATATCTTCCTTACAAAAACAAACAAAAAAAAAATAAAGAAGTTTATCACAAAGAAAGAAAATGATATAGGTCACAAACTCAAATCTACATAAAAAAAGAACATTACGGAAGGAATAAATGAAAGCAATTTTTAAAAATTTTCTCTACTTTGATCTAATGAATAACAGTTTTTGAAAAATAATAACAATGTACTTGATTATTAAAACATATATATATTTTAAGTGAAATTAATGACAGCAATGATAAAAGGGATAGAAAGAAGGAATTAGGAATATTTTGTTATTGCAAGATAATTACACTACCTGTGACATGATATAGTGTTATTTCAAAAGTGGACTTGGATTAGTTTTAAATGTGTATGTCTAACTCTACTATAATCACTAAAGAATAATTAAAAAGTATAATTGGTATGTTAAGAAAACAGGAAAGAGAATGATAAAAAATGTTTAGTTAAAACAACAGAAGGCCTGGGGCCAAGATGGCTGATTAGAAGCAGCTGCGGTCCACAGCACTCAGAGAAAAATGAAAGGGGCAAGTGAATTCAGCATCTTCAACTGAAATATCCAGGTTCTCACGCTGAAACTCATTAGGCAAACAACTTCACCCATGGAGAACAAAGAAAAGCAGGGTGGGGCGAAGGCCCAAACAGGAGTGGCATGGAGCCAAAGGAACTGCCAGCCCAGCCAAGGAAGTGGTGAGTGATTGTGCCACCCTGCCAGGGAAACCATGCTTCTGTCAAGGATCTTTGCAACCTGCAGATCAGGAGATTCCCTCATGAGCCCATGCCATCAGAGCCTTGGGTCTGACACAAAGAGCTGTGTCGAGTCTCAGCAGAGCAGCCACTAAGACATACACAGACACCCAGGAGTTTAATATACTCTGGCCCTGGGATCCTCATCTGTAGATATCCCTAGAAAGGAGGCTGAATCCAGGGAGCTAAGCAGCATTGTTCTGTGGGCCCCACTTCCACAGCACCTCAAAAGTTAAGATCCGCTGGCTTGGAATTCCAGCCACCCAGTGGCAACAGGCTAGAGTCTGCCTGAGACAGGACCAAGTTCCCAGGGAAAGGGGTGGCCACCATCTCTGTGGTTCAGTAAATGCATACATTCCAGCCTGCTGGCTTTACAGAATCCAAATAGTCTGGAGGAGGGAGGGTCCTCCACAATGCAGCACAGCTGCTTTGCCAGATTGTGGCCAGACTGCTTCTTTAAGTGGGACCCCAATATATTCCTCTTCACTGGGTTGGGACCCTCTGAGGGGGCTTCAACCACTCCAGCAAGGATTATATGAACAGAGCTCTGATCTCTCCCTGGGACAGAGTTCTGGGGGGAGGGGCGGCCACCATCGCTGCAATTCTGTGAACTCAGCTGTTCTACTTTGCGAGCTTTGGAGAGTCCAGATGGTCCAGAAGAGAAAGAATGCCCCCAACACAACACAGCACACCGGCTCTACCAAAAAATTGCCAGACTGCTTCTTTAAGCAGGTCCCTGATCCCATTTTGGCTGACTGGGTGAGACCTCCAAAAATAGGTCTCCAGGTACCTCCTACAAGTGCATTCAGGCTGGCAACAGGTCAATACTGCCCTGGTACAAAGCTTCCAGAGGAAGGAACACGTTGCCATCTTTGCTCTTTCACAGACTTCACTGGTGACACCTCCAGGTACAGGAAAAAATGAGGCAAATGGGGTCTCAAGTGGACCCCCAGCAAACCACAGCAACCCTACAGAAAAGTGGTCTGACTGTTAAAAGAAAAACAAACAAACAGAAAACAACAACAAAAAAGTCCCCAGAAAACCCCATTCAAAGTTCAGAAAACTAAAAAATTGAAGGTAGATGAGCCCCACAAAGATGAGAAATGATCAACAGAAAAATGCTGAAAATTAAAAAAAAACAGAGTGCCTTTTCTCCTTCAAATGACTGTAATGCCTGGCCAGCAAAGGCACAGAATTGGGCTGAGGCTGAGATGGCTGAATACACAGAAGTAGGCTTTAGAAGGTGGATAATAACAAACTTCACCGAGCTAAAGGAGCATGTTGTAACCCAATGCAAAAAAGCTAAGAATCATGACAAATAATACAGGAGCTGATAGCCAGAATAGCCAGTTTAGAGAAGAATATAACCGACCCTGATAGAGCTAAAAAGCAGACAACAAGAACTTCACAATGCAATCACAAGTACCAATAGCAAAAGAGATGGAGGAAAGAATCTCAGAACTTGAAGACTATCTTTCTGAAATAAGGCAGTCAGACAAGAATACAAAATAAAGAATGACAAGAAATGACAAAACCTTTGAGAAACATGGGATTGTGTGATGAAACCAAACCTATGACTGATTGGGGTACCTGAAACAGATGGAGAGAAAGGAAGCAAATTGGAAAACATACTCCAGAATATCATCCAGAAGAACTTCCCCAACATAGCAAGACAGGCTAACATTAAAATTCAGGAACTGTGGGAAACCCAGGAAGATACTCCATGAGAAGGTCCACCCCAAGACACATAATCCTCAAATTCTCTGAGGTCAAAATAAAAGAAAAAAAGTTAATGGCAGCCAGGGAGAAAGTTCAGGTCACCTAAAATTAGAAGCCCATCAGAATAACAGCAGACCTCTCAGCAGATATCCTACAAGCCAGAAGAGATTGGGGGCCACTATTCAAAATTTTTAAAGAAAAAAGTTTCTAACCCAGAATTTCATATCTAGCCAAACTAAGCTTCATAAGCAAAGGAGAAAAAAGATCCTTTTCAGATAAGCAAATTCTGAAAGAATTCATCACCACCAGGCCTGCTTTGCAAGAGATCCTGAAAGAAGCACTAAATATGGGAAAGAAAAACCATTACCAGCCACTACAGAAACACACTGCTGTACACAGACAAGTGACACTATGAAGCAATTACATAAACGAGTTTCAAATTCACACATAACAATACTAACTGTAAAGGTACATGAGCTAATTGTCCCAGTTAAAAAACACAGAGGAGCAAGCTGGATAAAGAACCGAGACCCATTGGTATGCTATCTTCAAGATACCCGTCTCACCTGCAAAAACACACATAGGCTCAAAATAAAGAAATAAAGGAAAATTTACCAAGCAAACGGAAAACAGAAAAAACCAGGGGTTACAATCATAGTTTCTTACAAAGCAGACTTTAAACCAACAAAGACAAAAAAAAGACAAACAGGGACATTACCTAATGGTAAAAGGTTCAATTCAACAAGAAGAGCTAACTACCCTAAATATATAAGCACCCAATACATGAGTACTCAGATTCATAAAGCAAGTTCTTAGAGACCTACAAAAAGACTTATACTCCCTCGCAATAATAGTGGAAGACGTTAAAATCCCACTGACAATATAAGATAGACCAATGAGACAGAAAATTAACAAAGATATTCAGAGCCTAAACTCAGCTCTGGATGAAGTGGACCTGATATCGACAGAACTCTCCATCCAAAAACAGCAAAATATACACTATTCTTCTAATTGCCTCATGGCACTTAATCTAAATATGATTACATGATCTAAAGTAAAACACTCCTGAGCAAATGCAAATAAACTGAGATCATAACAAACAGTCTTTCAGACCACAGCACAATCAAATTAGAACTCAAGATTAAAGAATTCACTCAAAACCACACAACTACATGGAGATTGAACAACCTGCTCCCGAATGACTCTGGGGTAAATAATGAAATTAAGGCGGAAATCAAGAAGTTCTTTGAAACTAATGAGAACAAACAGGCAACATACCAGAATCTCTGGGATGCAGCTAAAAAAGTGTTAAGAGGGAAATTTATAGCACTAAATGCCCACATCAAAAAGCTAGAAAGATCTCAAGTTAACAACCTAACATCACAACTAAAAGAACTAGAGAACTAGAGCAAACAAACCCAAAAGCTAGCAGAAGACAAGAAATAACCAAGATTAGAGCTGAACTGAAGGATATACAGACACAAAAACCCTTCAAAAAAAAATCAATGAATCTAGAAGCTGGTTTCTTAAAAAATTAATAAAATAGATATACCACTAGCTAGACTAATAAAGAAAAAAGAAGAAGCAAACACAATCAGAAATGATAAAGGGGATCACCACTGACTCCATAGAAATGCAAACAACCATCACAGAATACTGTAAACATCTCTATGCACAAAAACTAGAAAATGTAGACGAAATGAATAAATTTCTGAACACATACACTCTCCCAAAAATGTACCAGGAAGAAAATGAATCACTGCATAGACAAATAACGAGTTCTGAAATTGAGGCAGTAATAACTAGTCTACCAATCAAAAGAGGCCCAGAACCAGACAGATTCACAGCCGAATTCTACTACAGGTACAAAGAAGAGCTAGCACCATTTCTACTGAAACTATTCCAAAAACTTGAAAAGGAAGGACTCCTCCCTAAGTCATTCTATCAGGCCAGAATCATCTTGATACCAAAACCTGGCAGAAATACAACAAAATATAATACTCAGGTCAATATACTTGATGAACGTTGATGCAAAAATTCTTAATAAAATACTGGCAAACCAAATGCAGCTGCACATCAAAAAGCTTATCCACCATAATCAAGTAGGCTTTATCTCTGGGATGCAAAGCTAGTTTCACATATGCAAATCAATAAATGTTATTTGTCACATAAACAGAAGTAAAGACAAAAACCACATAATTATCTCAATAGATGCAGAAAACACTTTTGATAAAATTCAGCATCCCTTTATGTTAAAAACTCTAAATAAACTAGATAATGAAAGAACATACCTCAACATAATAAGAGCCATCTATAACATATATATAAGCAAAAGCTGAAAGCATTCCCCTTAAAACTGGTACAAGACAAGCATGTTCTCTCTCACCACTTTTATTGAACATAGTACTGGAAGTTCTGGACAGAGCAAACAGGCAAGAGAAAGAAATAAAGAGCATCCCAATAGGAAGAGGAGAACTAAATTATCTTTGTATGCAGATGACATGATCCTAGTGAAGAACCTCTTTAAAAAGAACTACAATCCATGGCTCAAAAAAATCAGAGATGACACAAACAAATGGAAAAACATTCCATGTTCATGGATAGGAAGAATCAATATTGTGAAAATGGCCAAACTGCCCAAAGTAACTTACAGATTCAAATCTATTTTCATTAAACTATCATTGACGTTCTTCACAGAATTAGAAAAAAAACTTTTAAAACCCATATGGGACCAAAAAAGAGTCCAAAAAGCCCAGACACTCCTAAACAAAAAGAACTAAGCTGGAGGCATCATGCTATCTGACTTCAAACTATGCTACAAGTCTACAGCAACCAAAACAGCCTGGCACTAGTACAAGAAATGACACGTAGACCAATGGAACAGAATAGAGAACTCAGAAATAAGGTGGCATACCTACAACCATCTGATCTTCAACAAACTTGACAAAAATAAGCAATGGGGAAAGAATTCCCTATTTAGTAAACAGTGCTGGAATAACTGGCTAGCCATATGCAGAAAATTGAAATCAGGCCCCTTCCTTATACCATATACAAAAATTAATTCAAGATGGATTAAAGATTCAAATGTAAAACCTAAAACCCTAGAAGAAAATCTAGGCAATAATATTCACAACATAGGCATGGGCAAAGATTTCATAATAAAAACACCAAAAGCAATTGCGATGAAAGAAAATTTGACAAATTGGATCTAATTAAACTAAAGAGCTTCTGCAAAGCAAAAGAAACCATCATGAGAGTGAACAGACATTCTACAGAATGAGAGAAAATGTTTGAAGTCTATCCATTTGACAAAGGTCTAATATCCAGAGTCTACAAGAAACTTAAACAAATTATTTACAAGAAAAAAACAACCCTATGAAAAAGTTGGCAAAGGACATGAAAAGACACTTATCAAAGAAGACATACATATGGCCAACAAACATATTTTTAAAAGCTCAACATCTCTGATCAATAGAGAAATGCCAATCAAAACCACAATTAGATACCATCTCCTGCCAGTCAGAATGGCAATTATTAAACAGTCAAAAAAAAAAAAAAAACAGGTTCTGGCGAGCTTGTGGAGAAAAAGGAACCCTTTTATACTGTTAGTGGGAGTGTAAATTATTTCAACCATGTGGAAGACAGTGTGGCAATTCCCCAAAGACCTAAAACTGGGAATACCATTTGACCCAGCAATACCATTACTGGATACATACCCAAAGGAATATAAATCCTTCTATCATAAAGATATATGCACGTGTATGTTCATTGCAGCACTATTCACAATAGCAAAGACATGGAATCAACCTAAATCCCCATCAATGATAGACGGGATAAAGAAAATGTGGTACATATGCACCATGGAATACTATGTAGCCACAAAAAGAAAAAAATCATGTCCTTTTCAGGGACATGGATGGAGTTGGAAGCCATTATCCTCCTCAAACTAATGCAGGAAGAGAAAACCAAACACTGCATGTTCTCATTTATAAGTGGGAGCTGAATGATAAGAACACATGGACATATGGTGGGAACAGCATACACTGGGGCCTGTTGTTGGGGGTCATGGAGGATGGAGAGCATCAGGAAGAATAGCTAATGAATGTCAGGCTTAATACCTAGGTGATGGAAAGATCTGTGCAGCAAAACAACATAGCACACGTTTTCCTACATACCAAACCTACACATCCTGCACATGTACCCCAGAACTTAAAAGTTGAAGAAAAAAAGATATAAAAGGTAGATACTAAAGGAAGTTCTTCAAACTGAAAGTAAAATACATTAATGAATAACCTGAAATCATTTGAAAGTATAAAATTCACTGGTAAAAGAATATACATAGACAAGTTAAGAATACTCTAACACTGAAACAATGGTGAGTGAATCACATACGTATGAAAGTAAAAAGATGAAACTGTTAAAAATAATAATTACAATAATTTGTTAAATTATATACAGTATAAACAGATATAAAGTATGATGTCAAAGATTCAAGCTGGGGGAGGGATTAAAATATAGAAACTTTTTATTAATGTGATCAAAGTAAAATTGTTTCCAGCTTAAAATGACCTGGAATATCTCTAAGATGTTTTTTATAGGCCTCATGGTAACAATGAAGCAAACTCTTGTAATACATAGGCTAAAATAAAAAGCAAGAAATCAAAATATACTACTAGAGGAAATCGCTTAACTACAAAGAAAGACAATAAGAGATGAAGAAAGGAAGAAATGATCTATAAGAAAACTAGAAAACAATTTTTAAAATAGCAGTAATATGTCCTTACCCTTCAATAATGTCCTTGAATATAAATTGATTAAATTCTCCACGTAAAAGATATAGAGTGGCTGAATAAATAAAGAAACAAGACTCAACTATACGCTTCTTACAAGAAACTGAATTAATAGGTAAGGACAAACATAACCTGAAAGTTAGGAAAAAAAAAAAAAGACATTCCACGCAAAAAGAAACCAAAAGAGAGGAGTAGCTATACTTGTAGCAGGTAACTTAGACTTTAAAATGAAAACCCTACAAAGACAAAAAAGTAATTACATAATGATAAAGGGATTAATTCAGCAAGAGAATATAATAATCATAAATATATATGCACCTAACATTGGGGCACTTAAATATATAAAACAAATATTAATAGTTCTTAAGGGAGAGATTGACTGCAACACAATATTAGTAGGGGACATCAACGTCTCACTTACAGAAACTGACTGATCATCCACACAGAAAACCAACAAAGAAACATTGTAGTTAATCAGCATTCAAATCCAAATAGACCTAAGTGAAATTTATACAATAAACAGCTGCAGAATATACAACCTTCTCAACTGCATATGGAACATTCCCTAGGATAGATCATATATTATGCCACAAAACAAGTCTTAACCTATTTAAGAGATTGAAATTATATCAAATTTTTTCTTACTACAGTGATATAACACTAGAAATCAGGAATAGAAGAAACTTCGAAACTTCTACAAATACATGAAAATTTGTAAAAATGCTCATTAATAACCAAAAGTTTAATTAAGAAATTTGATGACATTTTAAAAATTTCTAGAGAAAAGTGAAATTCGAAACACAGCACACCAAATCCTATGGGATACATCAAAAGCAATTCTAAGAGTAAAGTTTATAGCAATAAACAATTGCTTCAAAAAAAGGAAATATCTCAAATAAGCAATGTAACTGTGAACCTCAGAAAACTATAAAAACAAGAATGAATTAAACCCCCCTAAAAAAGAAGATGATTGAGAACAGTGGGAAAGTCTTTCCCCTGCCTTTCTGATAAGCATTCCATAATTTCAATACTTTTTAAAGCTCTCATTTTATTGCTTATGATATAAATTATTTTATATCTTTCTATTTTTTAAACTTGTTTTTCAGTATGTAAACAACTCCCAACCCACTAATCAAACTTTGCAGATACTAAACCAGTGTTTAAGATAAAACTTATATGATCTCTTAAATATAAGCCTAATAAATACATTCATTAGAAAAAAAATAAAAAAATCATAGAAGAAATAAATGAAATAAAAAATAAAAGAGCACAAAAGATCAACAAAATGCAGAACTGGTATTATGAAAAGGTAAACAAAATCAACAAACCATTATCCACACTAAGGAAAAAAGAGAGAAAACTCAAATAAACAAAACCAGAGATGAAAAGGGAGATATTACAACTGATACCACAGAAATATAAAATAACTATTGTGAACAATTATACACCAACAAATTGGATAAATTCCTGTACTCATACAACCTACCAAGTTTGAATCATAAAGAAAAAAAAATTTCAACAAACCAATAATAAGTTTGAGATTGAATCAGTAACAAAAAGTTTACTATTAGAGAAAAGCCCAGGACCTCATGACTTTACTGCTGAATTCTACCAAACATATAAGGAAGAACTAGCCACACATGATGGCTCAAGCCTGTAGTCCTAGACTATTGGGAGGCCAAGGCAGGAGGATTGCTTGAGACCAGGAGTTTGAGATCAGCCTGGGCAACATAGCAAGACCCTGTCTCTACAAAAAAAAAATTAATTTGCCAGTTATCATGGTGTGTGCCTGTAGTGCTAGCTATTTAGGAGGCTGATGAGAGTGTCACTTAAGCTGAGTTCAAGGCTACAGTGAACCATGATAGCACCACTGCATTCTAGCCTGGGTGACAGGGCAAGGCCTTATCTTAATAAAAAATAAAATAAAATAAAGTAAACAGCTAATACCAATTCTATCTCAAATTATTCCAAAAATGTAAAGATGAGAGAGTATTTCCAGAATCATTCTACAAGGTCAGCATTACCATAATACCAAAATCAGAGAAGAGCATACAAAAAGAAAACTACAGGCAAATATCTCTAATATGCATAGATGCAAAAATCCCCAACAAAATACTAGCAAAGTGAATTTAACAGCACATTAAAAATATTAGTCACCACGATTAAGTTGGATTCATCCCAGGCATGCAAGTATGTTTCAATATATGCAAATTGATAAACATGATAAATCTCATTAACAAAATGTAGGACAAAGACCATATGATAATTTCAGTTGGTGCAGAAAAAGCATTTGACAAAATTCAAAATAACTCCAAACACACTAGGATTACAAGGAACACACCTCAAGATAATAAAGACCATATATGACAAACCTGTAGTTTACATCATACTCAATGGCGAAAAGTTGAAGGCTTTCCCTATAAGACTTGGAAAGGATCCCCACTTTCATCACTTCTTTTTCAACACAGTACTATCCCTAACCAGAGAAACTAGACCAGAAAAAAAAATAAATTCTTTCAAATTGGAAAAGTAGAAGTTAAACTGTCCATGTTTGCAGAAAGTATAGTCTTATATGTAGGAAACCCAAGAGACACCAGTGAAAAACTATTCAAACTAATAAATGATTTCAGCAAAGTTGCAGAATACAAAATTAAAGTACATAAACCATAGTATTTCTATACACAGTGAAATATCAATAGGTACAAAAAATAAAATATTTAAGAAAAAAATTAATCAATGGGGATAAAGGTCTCTACACTGAAAACTATAAAATATTGATGAAAGATATTGAAGAAGGCACAAATAAATGGAAGAATATTCTGTGATTATGGATTGGACTAATTAATATTGTAAAAACATCAATATTACAGATTCAATGCAATCTCTATTAAAATATCAATGACATTTCTTATGGAAATAAATTTAAAAAATTCTAAAAATTGTATGGAACTACAAAAGACCCCAAATAGCCAAAGAAAGCTTGAGCAAAAAAAAGCTGGAGGCATCACACTACCTGACTTCCAAATATATTACAAAGTTATAGTAACCAAAACAGCATGGTACTGGCATGAAAACAGACATATAGACCAATGGGACAGAAAAGATAGCCCAAAAATAAATCCATACATGACCAGACATAAATCCATGTGTTTACAACCTACTGATTCTTCACAAAGGTGGCAAGGACACACGATGGAGAAATGACCGTCTCTTCCACAAATAGTGCTGAGAAAGCTGGATATCCACTCTCAGAGGAATGAAGCTAGAAGTCCCTTATCTCTTGGCATATACAAAAATCAACTGGAAATGGATGAAAGACATAAATGTAAAAACCTGAAATGAAAAAAACTCCCAGAGGAAAACACAGGGGAGATGCTTCATGACACTGATCTAGGCAAAAAATTTTTGGATAAGACCCCAAAAGAATAAGCTACAAAAGCAAAAAGAAACAAATGGGATTTCAACAAACTTAAAAGTTTCTGCACAGCAAAAGAAACAATCACCACAATGAAAAGACAACCTACAAAATGAGAGAGAAAATATTTACAACTACGCATCTGACAAGGGGTTAATATCCAGATTGTATAAGAAACTCAAAAAAGACAATAGCAAAAAGAAAACACACACACACACACACACACACACAATATGGCTTAAAAATGAGCAAAAGACCTGAACAGACATTTCTTAAAAGAAGACACAAGAATGGCCAACAGGCAGGTAAAAAAAATGTTCTGCATCATTCACCATAATGTAAATGGAAATCAAAGCCACAATGAGCTATCAGCTCACCCAAATTAGAGTGGCCATTATCAAAAAGACAAAAAGTAAGGCTAGGTGCAGTGACTCATGCCTGTAATCCCAGTACTTTGGGAAGCTGAAGCAGAAGGATCCCTTAAGGCCAAAAGTTTGAGACCAGCCTGTGCAACATAGCAAATTCCCATCTCCACAAAAAAATGTTAAAAAGATAACTGGGCATGGTGGCATATGCCTATAATACCAATTACTCAAGAGGCTGAGGCAGGATAATCACTTGAGCCCAGGAGTTTGATCATACCACTGAACTCTAGCCTGCACAACAGAGCAAGACCCTGCCACTAATATATACATATACACACACACACACACACACACACACACACATATATGGTATAATATATATAATAATATATAATTTTTAAACAAGGAGTAGCAAATGCTGCTGTAGATGTGAAAAAAGAGGAACTCATACATTTTTGGTGGAAATGAAAATTAACGTAGTCATCATGAAAAATAATATGGAGTTTCCTCAAATAATTAAAAATGAAATTATTATATGATCCAGCAATCTCACTACTAGGTGTATATCCAAAGGAAATAAAATCAGTATATCAAAGAGGTATCTGCATTCCCATGTTTATTACAGCAAAATTCACAATAGCCAAGATATGGAATCAACTTGTGTTCATGAACAGATTAATGGATAAAGAAAATGTGGTGTATACACACACACACACACACACACACACACAGTGGAATACTTCTCAGTCATAAAAAAGAATAAAATCCTGTCATTTGCAACAACGTGGATGAACCTGGCGCTCATTATGTTAAGTTAAACCAGACATAGAAAGACAATCTTCACATGTTCTCACTCATTTGTGGAACCTAAAAATCAAACCATCGAACTAATGGAGATAGAGAGAATGATGGTTACCAGAAGCTGGGAAGGGCACTGGGGAGGAGGGAGAAAAGTGGAGATGCTTAATGAATATAACAATATAGTTAGATAGAATGAATAAGATCTAATATTTGATAGCACCACAATGTAATTAGAGTCAACAGTAATCTACTGTACATTTTAAATAACTAAAAGAGTATAATCAGAATGCTTATAAAACAAAGAAATGATAAATTATTGAGGTGAAGGCTTCCCCATTTTACCCTGATGTGATTACTATACACTATATGCCTGTATCAAAATATCTCATGCACCCTATAAATATTTACACCTACCATTTACTCATAAAAATTAAAAATTAAAGAGGTTGGTCTTATAGAAGAAGAGAGTAGAATAGTGGTTTCCATCATCTAGGAAATGGTGTGAGGGAGGAGGAGAGCATGAGAGGTTGGTCAACAGGTACAACATTACAGTTACATAAAAGGGATAATCTCTGGTGTTCCATTGCATTGTAGAGTAACTACATAAGGAGACTACAATTAACAATATTGTATTATCAATTTCAAAACAGCTGGAAGACAAGATTTTTAATGTTCTCACAACAAAGAAATGATAAATACATGAGGCAATATATATGCTAAATATCCTGCATTGATTTTTACACAAAACTTTAAAAAAGAATATCTACACCAAAATAAAAGAAACACACACAAAGCAGAAAAAGGATGGAGGACAAAAATAAGAACAAAGAACAAGGACAATGAATTAAAAATAGTAACAAATATGGTAGATGTGTATCCAACTTCAATGGTCTGGATACATCAATTAAAGAAGAGAAATTGTCAGAGTGGATCAAAATACAAGGTCCAACTATACCTTGCCAACAAATTCCATTTTAAATATAAATATGTATACAAATTAAAAGTAAAGGGATAGATAAGTTGTACCATGCTAACATAAATCAAAAGAAAGCTTGAGTTGCCATGTTAATTTTATTCCAGGGAGACTTCAGTGTAAGGAAATTTATCAGAAATAAAGAGGGCCATTACAAAATGAGAGAGGAGTCAATTTTCCAAAAAGACACAGACAACCTTAAAGTATATGCCACAGAGCATCAAAATGTGAGGCAAAACTGATAGAAGTTCAAGAATACATAGGTGAATCAACTATTAGAGCAGGAGACTTTAACACCCATCTATCAGATATGGACAGATCTAGCAGGCAGGAAGCCAGTAAGGACATAGTTGAATTCAATGAAACCATCAATCAACTGGATATAATCTACCTCTGTAGATTACTTCATCCAGCAACAGCAAATTACACATTCTTCTCAAATTCACTTGGAACATTCACTAAGATAGACCACATTTTGGGCCATAAAAAAAAAAACCCTGAACAATTTTAAAAGAAAGGAAATTATACAAGGTCTGTTCTCAGACCACAATGGAATTAAACAGAAATCAGTAACATAAAGATAGCTAGAAACCCCCAAAATGCTTGGAGATTAAACACACTTCTAAATAACACAGGGGTCGAAGAAGAAGTTTCCATGGAAATTTAAAAATATTTTGTACTAAATAAAAATAAAAATACAACTATTCAAAATTTATGGGATGCAGAAAAAACTGCTTAGAAGGAAATTTACAGCATTGAAGGCACAAATTAGAAATGAAGAAAAATATAAAATTAATAATCCAATCTTCTACCTTAGGAAACTAAAAAAAAGAAAAAGCAAATTAAATCCAAAGTGAGCAGAAGAAAGAAGAAAAATTAGAGTGGAATATTGGATACCCATATGCAGAAGAATGAAACTGAGCCCTTATCTCACATGGTATACACAAATCAACTCAAGATAAAGATTCAAACATGAGACCAAAAGCTATAAAGCTACTAGAAAACATGGAGAAAACACTTCAGAATCCTGATGTAGGCAAATAATTTATGGCTAAAACATCAAAAGCACAGACAATAAAAACAAAAATAGACAAATGGGATGATCTCAAACTAAAAAACTTATTCACAGCTAAGGAAACAACCAACACAATGGAGAAATACCCTATTGAATGGGAGAAAATACTTGCAAACTATTCGTCCAACAAGGGACTGAAATCCAGAATACACAAGGAACTCAAACAACTCAATAGTAAAAAAGTAATAATAATTATTTCATTAAAAAGTGGGCAAAGAACATGAATAGACATTTCTCAAAAGAAGACATACAAATGGCCAACAGTTATATGAAAAAATGTCCAACATCATTAATCATCAGGGAAATATAATTCAAAACCACAATGAGATATCATCTTGCCCTGGTTAGAATAGCCATTATTAAAAAGTAAAAAAATAACAGGTGCTGGCAAGGATGTGAAGAGAAGTATATTCTTATTCAACATTGGTAGGAACGTAAATTTGTACAGCTACTATGGAAAACATTATGGAGACTTCTAAAACAAACTAAAATAAAAAATGCAAATCAAAACCACAATGAGACACCATCTCACACAGTCAGACTGGCTATTACTAAAAAGTCGAAAAAAAACAGGTGCTGGCAAGGTTGCAGAGAAAAGAGAATGCTTATACACTATTGGTGGGAGTGTAAATTGGTTCAACCATTGTGGAAGACAGTGTGGCAATTCCTCAAAAACCTAGAGACAGAAATACAATTTGATCTAGCAATTCCATTACTGGGTATATACCCAAAGGAATATAAATAGTTGTATCATAAAGACACATGCATGCCTATGTTCATTGCAACACTGTTCACAATAGCAAATACATGGAATCAACCTAAATACCCATCACTGATAGACTGGTTAAAGAAAATGTGGCACCCATACACCATAGAATACTATGCACCCATAAAAAGAATGAGTCCGGGCCAGGTGCCGTGTCTGACGCCTGTAATTCCAGCACTTTGGGAGGCCGAGGCGGGTGGATCACCTGAGGTCAGGAGTTCAAGACCAGCCTGGCCAACATGGCAAAACCCCGTCTCTACTAAAAATACAAAATAATTAGCCAGGCGTGATGGCGGGGGCCTGTAATCCCAGCTCCTTGGGAGGCAGAGGCAGGAGAATCACTTGAACCCTGGAGGCGGAGGTTGCCATGAGCCAAGATCAAGCCATTGCACTGCAGCCCAGGCAACAAGAGTGAAACTCTGTCTCAAAAACAAAAAACAAAAAACACGAGATCATGTCCTTTGCAGAAACATGGATGGAGCTGGAGGTCATTATCCTAAGCAAACTAATGAAGGAACAGAAAACCAAATACCAGATGTTCTCACTTGTAAGTGGGAGCTAAATGATAAGAACATATGGACACAAAGAGGGGAACAACACACCCTGGAGCCTGTTGGAGGGTACAGGGTAGGAGGAGGGAGAGACTCAGAAAAAAAAACTGTTGGGTACTAGGCTTAGTACCTGGGTGACGAAATAATCCGTACAACAAACCCCCGGGACATGAGTTTACATATATAACAAATCTGCACATTTACCCTTGAACCTAAAATAAAAATTTAAAAAACACACATAAAATAAAAATAAAATTGAATATATCTAATCTTCAAGAAAAAAAAAACAAAAAACTACCAGTAATCCCACAACTGGTTTTTTATCCAAAAGAAAAGAAACCGGTGTAGCAAAGCAATATCTGCACTCACAGGTTAATTGCAGCACTATTCAAAATAATAAAGATATGGAATTGACCTAAATGTCTATCAATGAATGCATGGATAAAGAAAGTATGGTATATATACACAATGGAATATTATTGGGCATTAAAAATGAAATCATGCCATTAGTAGCAACAGAGAAAGAACTGGAGGTCATTATGTTAATTAAAATAAGCCAGACACACACAAAAAAATCTCATATTTTTCCTCATAGTGTGAGAATTTAAAAAGTAGATCTCATGAAAGTAGAGAATAGAATGGTAAATACCAGAGGCTAGGAAGGTTGAGTGGGTGGGCAGGAGGAATGCATAGAAGTTGGTCAATGGGAACAAACACACAGTTAGATAGAATGTATACGTTTTAATAAAAAGTAGGGTGACCACAGTTAGCAACAATGTGTTGTTTATTTCTAAGTAGCTGGAAGAGAGATCTTGAAATGTGCCCAACACATAGAAATAATAAATGTCAATGTGGTGGATACCCTAAATATCCCAACTTGATCATTACACCTTCTATGCATGTAACAAAATATAATATGTACCCCAGAAATATGTAAAATATGTTGTATCAATAAAAAAATCAGTGTGGAAATCAACGAAGTTGAAAACAAGTCAATAGAGAAAAACAAGGAATGGAAAAGCTGTTTCTGGAATAGAGTAATACAATCAATAAGCCTCTAGCCAGGATACCTAAGAATAAAAGAGAGAAGACACCAATCACTAATGTCAGAAATAAAAGAGGGGACAGCACTACAGATCGTGTGGACAATATAAGGATAGTATATGAATATATATGAATATTATGAACAACTCTATGCTCACAATTTGATAACTTAAATGAAATGGACCAGTTCCTTGAAAGACACATCTACCAAATTTCACAGAAGAAGTAGACACTTTGAAAAGGACTATATCTATTTTTAAAATTGAATCAATAAACAATAACCTTCCAAAATAAAAAGCATGAGGCCCAGACTTGTACACTGATTAATTCTACCAAACATTTAAGAAAGAAATTGTACCAATTCTCTATAATCTTTTCTTAAAGGTAGAATCAAAGAAAATATTTCCTAACTCATACTATGAGATTAGCATTAACCCGATACCAAAACTAAAGACATTGCAAGAAAAAAACCACAGTCCAAATCTGTCAACAAAATATCGTCAAAGTAAATGAAACAATGTATAAAATAATCACACAACATAACCAAGTGGAATTTATTCCAGTTATGCAAATCTCATTCAACTTGTGAAAACCAGTTAACACAGTCCATCACCTCAACAGGCTAAAGAAGAAAACTATGTTTGTTCTATTCATATCTGTGTTTGATGTATTTCTCTCTCTCTCTCTCTCTCTCTCTCTCTATATATATATATATATATATATATATATATATATATCACCACCTTAGGTAGAAAAAAATGTGCCTGGTTTCAGTTCCACATTTGCCACAGGAGTTTAATCTTGAACAAGATGAAAACAAATGTGGAACGCTACTGAAGAGTTTCAGTTATGCCCTTGAATTAATATGGTAGTTGATCAAAGTTTCCTTATAAGCATAACTTCAAAATTTTTAATAGAGATTTCAGGATTTATGGTATAGTCCTGTGGAGGTCTATAATTAAAGGAACTGCTCATATTTCATAATACATTATAAACTAATAAAGCGTTAATTAATGAATTATAGATCTCCCTCAGAAAAATTACAGAAGATATTTGTACTAAAATATTGGGGGATATATTTACTAGTACATCAAATTCAGTTAGAAATCAGTCAGTTCTCCTACAAATTATTATGAAATAAAGATATTCACAAATGCCACAAGTTTAGGAGAAACAGATTTCACTTATTTGGATCACTAATCTCTTGTTAAATCATAGGCATTACCTACTTAATGCTATCTATTTTGTACATGCTAACTGCCGTTTATTTGTAAAAAGGGGAGATGGATTGCCTTACAAATGAATGCACATTCTCACCCTGACATTTGTATGCAGCTTTCTATGAGTAAAATATACAAATTAATACTCTACTAAATGCAGGCTCATTTACATACAATGCTATAGGATGGTAGGCTTTGGAAAGAATAGAAATTCAACCTTTACCTAAATTTGCAACTGTATCTTTACTTAAAAATTTTGCCAAAATTGTATCGATGTGGAGATTCCAAAGCAAAAATAAGCAGTTGGGAAATTTTTTTGAAATCAAACTTCGTATGATTTTGAAAACCCAATAATACTGAATGGATCATAATATTTTTAAGTCACATTTGCTTTGACTCAATTTTAAGTTTTAATATTTTATTATGTGATTTAAGTTTCCGCTAATGAACAAATAGAACTATTAAATTCAAATGAATATAAATTTGGAAATGCACAGGTTTTCAATATAAGCGTCTGATCATTACTGAAAGAATTATATATTTAACCAAACTTGAAAACCTTGATGTTAAAAGTTCTTGACAAATATGGAAAGTAATTGCCACAACAGAAGCTAGAATCAAGAAGTTAGGTGTTTTTCCAAGATAAATAAAAATCATCAGATGAGTCACAACTCATTTACCCACTTGACACTCGTTTTGTCTAGCCCTCACTGAAAAATCAAATTTTCTCACCGAATTCTGTGACGTTGCTTGAATATCTGCCCAAATCTCATGTTGAATTGTAATCTCCAATGCTGGAGATGGGGCCTAGTGGGCAGTGTTAGGGTCATGGGAGTAGATCCCTCACGGCTTGGTGCAATGATGAGTGAGTTCTTACAAGATCAGGTCATCTAAAAGCATGTGGCACTTCCCCCTCCCAACCCCAATCTCTCTCACGTTCTTCTGCTTTTGCTTCGCGATGTGCCTGCTCTCTCTTTATCTTCCGCCACGATTGTAAGTTTGCTGAGTGAGGCCTTCCCAGAAGCTGAGCAGATGTCAGCACCATGATTCCTGTACAGCCTGCACAACCGTGAGCCAATGAAACTTATTTTCTCTAAAAATTATCCAGTCTCTGGTATTTATAGCAATGCAAGAATGGACTAATACAGTCTGTTTGAAGAGAATTCAAGAAAAACAAAAACAGTGGTGGAAAAAAGAATCTTCTATGGATGTACACAAAAAGAGACAAAATGGGACCTGGTAATACATAATTAAGGTAGTTTAGGAGTTTTACAACTGTACCTTGATCTTGTCAAATTGCAAAATCAGTTTAAATAATGAAATGTTTCTATACTTTTACTTGTATTAAAAAATAAGTGAATATACCATGATATGAGAAATCAGCCATCAAGAGAGGTGAAATATTTTATTCTGAGATAGATTGAGAAAATATACAGCAACCAATCAACATGTCATAAGTGAAGAAATTAGTTTACATTTTAAAAAGATACACTTTTAAATGTAGGGATAAGTATAATTAGATTGTTTGTAACACAAAGGATTGAGGGGATGGATATCCCATTCTCCATTATGTGATTATTATGCACTACATGCCCATATCAAAATACCTCATGTACTCCATAAATATATATAATTATGTACCAACCAAAAACAAAAATAAAAAATAAAAGCATAAAATAAAAATCACCGTGTCTTTCACATAATTTTTAAAGCATTAACATCTAATGAATGAAATCCTCCTTGTTAAAAAGTATGTTTTTTTTTTCTCTCATACAGTTATTGATCAAAACATCAAAGACATTAAGGAATAGCAAACTGCCTAGTACAGTCACAAATAATTAATGCCTTCATGTCTGTCATATTACTTTATGCTGTAGATTACCTTCTGTGAACACTGCGTAACATTCACACAACAGTTCTCACAAAGATTTGGCCCAGGGACATGCATGATAATGTTTGGCATTGCTTGGGCCTTCTCTGTTAAACATAATAGACTCCCGCTAATTTTTCTTCAACGCTTGGGCCTTCTTTCTTACTTCAATAAACACCTGATAATCTGCCAACATGAAGAAATTAAGTAGAATTTTAACTTCCTAGCCTAATTTTACATAACAGTGTAACTACCTAGCTACAGAATTCCAAAATAAAGACATAAAAAGTGAAATTCAACCATGTATTTCTTACCACAATTACAGCCTGGATGGTTCCTCCTGTCAAACTATCTGTAAAAGCTGCCAATAATTTAAAAAACAAAGCTCCATTTCCTTTTCCTTTCCTAATTATGCTCTAATTGAAGTTCTAGCTACCTAGCATACTGCTTTGTATACAGAAGAATGAAAAAACGAAGGAAGAAAAGAAATTTTACAAACATCCCCTAAATTATTGAGGATTACCTTTCTTTTTTTTTACAACTGGACATCATTTTGTTTGGACATATCCTAAGACTTACCCTGGATAAATCTGAAGCACCATTGAATTTATCAAAGAAACCGCAATATATGTGTTAGCTTTACATATTTAACCATGTGGAACTAATCAGGCAGGGTTTGTCTAGATCTTACTACAGGAAATAACAGCCTATAATTTCATTCATGAGGGCTGACGTTATTTCTTCTCCCAATTTTATTTTTATACTTAACAGACACTTTTTGGATCATCTCTGTAGCATTTTACACATGCTCATTCTACATGTCAGAGATTGTTCTAAAAACTTTTAAAAAATAAACTCTTTAATTCTTAAAATAGCACTAGAGGTAGGTACTATTGTTATCACCATCCCCATTTTACAGATTAGGAAACTGAAACACAGTTTAATCAAATTGTCCAAGACCACATAGCTAGCAAGTGATGAATCTAGGGTTAGATACTGAACAGTCTGGGTCCATAGTCCATGTATTTAACGACCACGCAATGCTTCTTCTACATATGATTTTACTGATTGTCTCCAATTCTCCAGTGGCCGAATTGTGTCCTGTAGTCTCAATAGATTCATTTTCACAATGTGATTCACATCCACAAGCACAGCTTTTAACTAATATACAACTCATCTGCCTATGCAAGTGTAAAATTCTGTAAATCTAAACCTAAAACTCCAGATACATGGAATTTCATAGATGAAGTTCTTTAGATAGATACAGTAATAAATCCACAGGCTGGAGTCAAGACAAACCTGCCTTATACCAAATTCCTGTCTATAAAGGAGACGCATCATTTTGAGTCTCCAATGCATAGTGTCACACGAAAGTCTGGCCCAACAACCAAAATTTCTGTTAATCAAGATATCTGCCTAAGACATTTGAAACACCTCAGTGTTCTTCCAAGCTTCAAGATGAATGGTATTTCTTCGCATTTCTGGTCCTTCCTATTGTTATCAATGTGCATCACAGACTATGGAGGGAACTACATAACAGCATTTACTATTGGCAGTAACTCTCTTTTGTCAGGATTACTGTCACTCAGTACCAGGGAAAACAGAACTCTGAGCTCATTTGGTGATATTTATTTGGAATTCCACTCTACAATTTGTTTAAAACAGTAGCAATTCACAATATCATGGGAAAATGTAAATAATCACTGGATTCTGTTTTGTACCTACAAACAAATCAAAGAGAAAACAAAAACATCAGCTTCTTATCTGTTGCTCAAACCATTCCAAGATTCTGATATTCTAAGTTATTCAACATTTAAGCTGACTTTGGGGACTTCGTAGATTTCTCTGTTGAAGAATGTTTCAGTGGCAGCCAGCAGTGTATGCTGAGCATGCTTGTCAATCCAAATAAAACCAGCAGATTTCTTTTTTATTAAAATGAGTTTTCTCTGGACCTTAAACTTCCTCTTTATTATAAAGTTGTCAATCCAGAAACAACAAATACATTTTTTTACTAAGACTGTAAAAACTCTAACTAAATATGGAAAGCTCTTCATTAATTCTAATTATTTTTCCCCAATATTATCCTAGAATATATACCATAAATATAATAATTAGTGCTACCTTTACAAATTCAACCTTATGATTTCTTTAAAGAAGAATATAACATCAAATAGATGACTAGTAAAAATTCAAAATAGCCACTGTCTACCTGTGGTACAAATTAGACAACTAGTATTCAGCAAGTAATCTAATTATGCAGAACCTTAAATTTTAAGAGACTGTACAAATGGCCACTGTTATTATTCTAATTACACTGTTACTATATTGCTTTATTATTATTGTTACAATGCTGTGGTGATGTAACATATGATATGGAGGAGCTGAGTCATTCTATGTATGCCATTCGGACACAAGCATTTAAAGAATTCTATTTCTAGCACTAAACTTCTTATGCCAATCATCACATTCACATCCTATGTCTGATCTTTTATGCTCTGCATCAGATATAAGTCCTCAAAAGCTCACATTATTCTTCTCTATAATTGCTGATTACATATTATGACAAATTTTGTGGTAATTAAATCCATTTGGACACAGCCTTCTAAATAACACACCATTTGTTTCATTTTGCTTTTTTCCCTCTTTAAAATATTATCTCAAGCATTACACCACTAACCTTAAATAATTCAATAAAACCAATTCAACTAAGTAATAATAATCCCAATTTTCCCAGGCTCACAAAATTTATGTAAGGCTTGCTACGCACTTTTAAGTCATATAAACCATCAAGAGAGAGATACATATTTGCTTTTTGCAGCTCCTGGTCTCTCTTTGGAGAAACTATAAACCCATAAAAAATCACTGCACATAATTACCATGCCTAGATTATTCACTCTCAAGCCTAAAGAGATGAAATTTACTTAATAAAATCAATCAATAAAATATAAAAACTTCAAGTCAGCGAACTATAGCATTTAGTCACTCACAACAGAATTAATGCTTAGAAGGGGACATGCACAGTGGTTACAACTTTGAATAGGACTATAAGCTAAGGTTTTTAGGTAACAAAAAACATGTCATCGTCTCACCAATTTTATAATACTTCAGCACCTTGCAAAATGAGCCTGCATGCCTCTTATTACTATTGGTTGAAACAGGGGGATAGGTTTGAGTTACATGAGCACACTGCATCTTTTGTGTAGCAAGGAGAGAAGAATGCTTTTTGGGGTCCTTAATTATCCTTCCATGATTCATTGTTAGAGAAGGTGAATTAAGAAAAGATAATCACTCAACCAAAAATGACCAGTACAATAATAGGCATTTTCAACTGGCTGTAGGAAATGGCCTTATGGCTAAGACCTTCATGGTCAGTTTCTTCTATAAAGCCAGTGCCTACCTTGTACCCACAGGAGAATTGCCAGATTTAGATATAATTCAGTTAAAACAATTTGAAAACGCATTGTCAAGTATAAAGAAATACCATGTCGGTAACATATGTAATTTTAAATTTTCTAGTAGCTAACATTTTTAAAAGTATAATTAATCAGTTAAGTTAATTTTAATAGTTTAACCCCATATATCCAAAATATTATAATTTCAACATATAATCAACATTTAAAAATATTAATGAGTTATTTAACATTTTCCTTACTATCTTTGAAACTTAGTGTGTATTTTACACTCACAGCACATCTCAATTTTGTCTAGCCATATTTCAAAATCTCAATAGCTACATACAGCTAGTGCCTATCATGTTAAATACCTCAGGTTTAAAGCTTCACAATACAAGACTGTAATACAAGCTATAAAGTATATTACAAAGTACAAAATAATAGAAACTATAAAAAGAAGTTTAAGAATGCCAGATAAGTTTGCCTAAACTTGTTCAAACCATGCCACAATATTATATCAATTGTACAGAATTTGTCACTGGACTTCATTGAAATCAGATGGATTCCATAAAAGTCTGTGTGAAAATATCCCGCATTTTGTTCCAGTACTGAAACAGAAAATTCACATTTTCCACTCCAGAAGTTATTTCACTTTGTATGATTTATCTCTATAAAATTCTAAAAGTTCTATGTTTCAGAAAAGAAATGGAATCAATTTAATGCACTTTAGGCCAGGCGTGGTGGCTCACGCCTGTAATCCTAGCACTTTGGGAGGCTGAGGCGGGCAGATTGCTTGAGGCCAGGACTTCAAGAACAGCCTGGCCAACATGGCGAAACCTCCTCTCTGCTAAAAACACAAAAACTAGCCGGGTGTCCTGGTGCACACACCTGTAATCCCAACTACTCGGGAGGCTAAGGCAACAGAATGACTTGAACCTGGGAGGCAGAGGTTGCAGTGAGCCGAGATCGCACCACTGCACTCCAGCCTGGGTGACAGACTGAGACGGTCTTAAGAAAAGAAAAAAAAAAAGAAAAGAAAAGAAATGCACTTTAGAAACGTCGTTTTATTAACAACAATATGTTTTCTTTGAATTATAGTATTAACGGTGACAACTTCTTCATCCTCCCAAACACCTGTGGGTTATATTTGGAATCAGTGTTTATTTCAATGCCCCAAGTGCTTTTCTTTTCCCAAATCAAAATCAGATATGTTCATTTCAATCTTGATAACCACAATTTATAAAAAGTATGGGGTAAAACGCAACTGGGAGAAGAAAAAAATAATAGGACCCAGTGAAAGTGAATTCACAGAAAGGGATTCTTCACTCTATATAACTTTGTTAAGATCCTGATTTTGTTTCTCTCAGAAAAGAATATAAATATCTCCTCTGCATTTTCCGAAGCCCACAGGCTCTGTAATTTTATAAAGGACAAATTCAGAGAATACCTAAGCTGCCCTTTATACACTCAACAACCTGTACAGTATATGCCAGGCCATGCACCATTTTAGATGCTGATACAATAAAGAGCAGGGTAGATCTGGTCGTGAATTAATGGAGCCTATAGCTACATGCTGGGCTTTTAAGTCTTCATTTGCCTAAAAAGGGAGAATTAAATCGTGTATATACAATTTTATTGCAGTTAAGTCCTTTATTACTGAACTTTACTGCTTAATATTATCTTCAAATTATAAAATACCCTAAGAAAAATAACAAGCTTGAGGATGAGCTCCCATAATACTAAGTAAAGTTTCAGACAAATCCAGGCCATTAAAGAGTTTGAAATTTTTTTTTTTTTTCAAAAAAACCTAATGAGTCGAAACTTAAGAATGGGAATTTAAATAACATATGGTATAGTCTTGTCTGGCGTTTAAATTGTATATCAACTAATATGCTAAGATATTTAAAAAAATTTCTAAGTAACTAAAGAGGAAAATGTTAAGATAGCCTTTCACCTCTAAGGTCACTCATTTGAATGTTTTCCAGTTCTAATAATAGATATTTTCAGTTGTCTGCAGGAATTCTATTTGTAGAATTAGATCTGCCCTTAAACCCAAAACATCATAATAGTAATTAGTCATCCATCTGAAGCAGATGACAATCAAAGAGGCATTAGCATGGTGGCTTTTGTAAAAATAAAAACCAAACAAAGCAGCACTTTAACACCTGTATTCAGTAACATATGGGAATATATGTCAGTATAAATTATTATAAATTTAATAATCTGTATGCTCATCTCTTTATTTGAATTTTTACTGACATTTTTGAATGAATATGTACAATATTAATTTCAAAGGCTACTATTTAATCTTAACTTTTTTATCATTATTTAGTATATCATACAGTATGTTCACATTATATTTAAGTTACTACCTTATTCACTTGTAAATTTTGTAATATAAGATTTAACTGATCTATTTAACCTATTTTTCTAATTTTGTGCATCCTCTAAATTCAGCAATCTACTATAGTTAGTATAAATTCCATTAGAATTTTTAAATAGGACAGGTAGTCTAACTTTTAAGTATTGCACACACTTCCATTTAAGTGAGCTGAAATTTGAATAACAATCCACGCTTTTTCATTACTCAACCAAAAAAGTGTTCAAGGTCAGTTTCTGAAATTAAAGAACTACTTACACTACCTCAGTCTTTCGCTTTCTAAAATAATCCTTCAGCCATCAACCTTTCTGGGAGTAGAGCTAAGAGACTAAAGTCAAAATGTAAACATAAACATTTCCTTTTACTGTCAACTAGGTCATTTGATTCATATTTCTTTGACTTTAGTTGTTTTATTTCCATTGTTTGAACCAAGTTGACAAATATTTAATGGTAGCTGCTTTTTACAGATTATATATTTAAGGCTTTTCATTTATATTTAATTCACTATTATTTCATGAAAACTTTGGTTAAAAGAATTCTTCTTTTTCTAAACAAATTGTTCTTAGGGATGTAGAATCAGCTCTAGTTTCAGCAAAGAATACCTAAAGTTTAGAGCATTTCCAAGTAATAAGGAACCATAGTCTCTTAACCAGTGGAAATACTTCCGAGACTGCAGAACAATGTCCATTTCTAACATTTATAGTCCCAGAATGGACTTCTTTTTTCCACAGACAATTCACCACACGCTCAGAAGAAATTTATTTCATAGAAATAAATCACTAATAAGAAAAAGTGGTAAAAATCTTTCCCTCGAGTGGGGGAACTAATCCTCAACAATTTTCTATTCATCAGATCCTCAAATTCTGAATTTATAAAAAATTTTCCACAATTTCCAGCATTACTTCTGGAAAAAACCTAAAACCCCCATCTCTCAAACATACAACAATACTTTGTGACCCATTTAAGAGGTATGATCCATGTCCAGCGTAACACCAATCCTGAACTTCAATCTACAGCACAGCCTGTCTTTATAGATAAAGGGCAGTCTGGCTCAGGTAGGAGTAAATTGCTCTTGTAAGCTATTAAATGCAACAAAGAGCTCCTATCATCCGGATTGACTTCTTTTGAATGATATAAGTGGAGTCATTAGGCAAGAGAAATAACAAAAAGAAAACTGACAAAAAGGGATGTATTCTAAATACTTTAATGGTGTTTCTGCATTTTGCCTGATAGGCACTTTCTAAATGAAATATATTAAAAAAGCAAATACACCAGCTTTTCTAGAGGGTTTTAATTGGATTTAATGTGTTCTTATGAAATGTTTTTACTAGTTTCTTATGAACATATTTCTGGTTATTGTTCATTTTTAAATTCCACTTGGTGAATAAAGGCAAATGGAAATACTCAAAATGCAGAATATCTTGGGAGATTCTGTGCTTTGTCTCTTTGGGGTTAGACTGAGGAATGAGTGTAGGACTTAGAGTACAATTCTAGTAAGCATGATAAATTGAAATATTGAAACTATGATGATGGGAAATTATCCTCTCTCTGCAAAGAAAAGCTGGAGGCAGACCAGGAAATAAAGGTACAATTTGTTTTTATTCTACACATAAGCATCTAAAAATGGGAAAAAGTATATCGCTGTATAAGTTTAGCAAAATTGTTTAGGGTTAAGAATACATTATATTAGAAAGTTACCTAATGAATCTTCTACAATAGCTTTCTTTGGTAATTGTAGCTTTAAAAAATTTTTTTTGATGATTAAAAAAATGTTTTTAGAGTAACATCATAGATGACACAGCCAAATCAAGTCTCAGAAATAGTAAGTTCTTAAGTAGAGAAAGGAAGCAAATCAAAGGTGAAGGAAACAGCTATAGCTACCAAAGAAGAGAGAGGACACACATGGAGTGGGGAAAAGATTTGATAGGTGTGCACGTATGTAGCACACACATAATGTTAACCCATCAACAGAAGGAAATTGCAGCAGTGAAAACTTTAATACTATGATAAATATTCTTTTGCCTAGCTAACTTTATGCATACACAAAGTCCATATAGGGGAGAGGAAAGAGCAGCTCCATGCTCACCATTCAATTTCGTGGCTACAATATTTATCATTTAAAAACTAGAGAATCTTTACCTAATTGTTCCAATATATGAGTCTTCTAAGCATGCAGTTTCAGTAATGCAAACATTCCCTTATTTCAAGTTAATTTCTCATCCTAAAGCAGTCTACTACCTGCTCACTGAAGGTCTCATAATTTCCAACTATTTTTCTACTACGAGGCACACTTGTTCTTCTACTACTTATCACTACTAAACATAGTTATTTGATGTTGCCAGGGGAGCTGTCCTCCTAGCCCATCTGAGTAATACTGTACCTCAAATCTCACCCAACCCTAGTTCATCATTTCACTTAATAATCTGTGCTTCATAGGTCTTCACTATAACTCAGAGTAAGTAAACCTGATCCTTTAACACTACACTCTTAAATATAATAACGGTTAGTGCAGAAATAAGTGAAACTGAAATGAAGAAAAAAATACAAAAAATCCATGAAACAAAAAGTTGGTTTTTTGAAGTTAAACAAAATTGACAAAGCTTTATCCAGACTAATTAAAAAAAAGAGAGAAGATCCAAATAAATAAAATCAGAAATCAAAAAGGAGACATAACAAATGATACCACAGAAACTCAAAGGATCATTAGTGGCTGTTATGAGCAATTATATGTCAATAAATTAGAAAATCTAGAAGAAATAGACAAATTCCCTAGACACATGCAACCTACCAAGATCGAACCAGGAAGAAATCCAAAACCTGAACAGACCAATAATAAGTAACGAGACTGAAGTCGCAATAAAAAGTCTTCTAGTAAAGAAAATGCAGGGACCTGATGGTTTCACTGCTGAATTCTACCAAACATTTACAGAATAACTAATACCAATACTATTCAAACTTTTCCAAAAAACAGAATATGAAGGAATACTTCCAAACTCATTCTTTGAGACTAGTATCACCCTGATACTAAAACCAGATAAAGACACACACGCAAAAAAAGAGAAATATAGGCCAATATCTCTGGTGAATCGTGATGCAAAAATCCTAAAAAAAATACTAGCAAATCAAATTAAACAATACATTAGAAAGATCATTCATCACAACCAAGTGGGCTCTACCCCTGGGGTACAAGGACAATTCAACATATGCAAATCAATCAATGTGATACATGGTATCAGCAGAATGAAAGATAAAACCATATGATCATTTCCACAGATCCTGAAAAAGCATTTAATAAAATTCAACATTCTTTCCTGATAAAAACCCTGAAAAACTTGTTTTAGAAGGAACATGACTTGACATAATGAAAGCCATATAAACAGACCTACAGCAAGTGTCATACTAACTGGGGAAAAACCGAAAGCCTTTTCTCTAAGATCTGGAACAAAACAAGGATGTTCACTGTCATCACTGTTATTCAACATAGTACTGGAAGTCCTGACTAGAGCAATCATACAAGAGAAAGATATAAATGGCATCAAAATTGAAAAGGAAGAAGTTAAAGTATTCTTGTTTGCAAATGATGTGATATTATATTTGGAAAAACCTAAAGACTACAAAAGAAAACTATTAGAACTGATTTTAAAAATTCAGTAAGTTGGCAGGATACAGCCTCAACATTCAAAAATCAGTAGCATTTTTATATGCCAACAGTGAACAGTGTGTAAAAAATAAAAAAGTAATCTCATTTACAATACCCACACATAAATTTAAATAGCTAGAAATTAACTGAAGAAGTAAATGATCTCTATAACGAAAACTGCAAAACACTGATAAAAAAAATTGAAAAGGACATCAAAAAATAGAAAAAAATATTTCATTTTCATGGATTGGAAGAATCAATATTGTTAAAATGTCCATAGTACACAAAGCAATCTACAGGTTCACTGAAATCCCTATCAAAATACCAATGACATTCTTCACAGAAATAGAAAAACATCCTAAAACTTATGTAGAATGACAAAAGATCCAGAATAGCCAAAGTTTTCCTAAGCAAAAAGAAAAAAAACTGGAGGAATCACATTACCTGACGGCAAACTATACTACAGAGCTATAGGAACCAAAACAAGATGGTACTGGCATAAAAACTGACATATATAGTAATGGAACAGAACTGAGAACCCAGAAACAAATCCACACACCTAGAGTGAACTCATTTTTGACAAAGATGCCAAGAGTGTATACTGGGGAAAAGATGGTTTCTTCAATAAATAGTGCTAGGAAAACTGGACATTCATATGCAGAAGAATGAAACTAGAGCCCTATCTCTGGCCATATACAAAAATCAAATCAAAATGGATTGAAGACCTAAATCTAAGACCTCAAGCTATGAAACTACTACAAGAAAACATTGGGAAAACTCTCCAGGACTTTGGTTTGGGCAAAACTTTCTTGAGCAAAACCTCACAAGTGCAAGCAACCAGAGGAAAAATGGATACATGGAATCACACCAAGTTAAAAAGCTTCTGCACAGTAAAGGAAACAATCAACAAAGACACAACTCACAGAATGGGAGAAAATATTTGCAAACTACCCATCTGAAAAGGGTAGAATATATAAGGAGCCCAAGCAAGTCTATAGAAAAAAAATCTAATAATCCGATTTAAAAAGGGCCAAAGGTTTGAAAAGACACTTCTCAAAAGAAGACATACAAAGGGCAAACAGGCATATGAAAAGGTGAAAAACATCACTGATCATCAGAGAAATGCAAATCAAAAACTACAATGAGATATCGTTTCACCCCAGTTAAAATGGCTTATATCCAAAAGACAGGCAAAAAAAACATGGTGGTCAGGATGTGGAGTAAAGGAAAGCCTCATAGACTATTGGTGGGAGTGTAAATTAGTACAACCACTGTGGAGAACGGTTTGGAGTTTCTTCAAAACTAAAAATTGAGCTACCATATTTTTCCACAATCTCCCTGCTGGCTATATACCCAAAATAAATGAAATCAGTATATTGAAAAGATATTTGCACTCCTATGTTTTTTGCAGCACTGTTTACAGTAGCTAAGATTTGGATACAAGCTAAGTATCCAAAAACAGATGAATGGATATAGAAAATGTGGTACATATGCACAATGGAGTACTTTTCAGCCATAAAAAGAATGAGATCCAGTCATTTGCAACAACATGGATGGAACTGGAGAATATTATGTTAAATGAAATAAGCCAGGCACAGAAAGACAAACATCACATGTTCTCACTTATTTGTGGGATCTTAAAATCAAAACAATTGAACTCATGGAGATGGAGAGTAGAAGGATGATTACCAGAGACTGGAAAAGAGAGTGGTGGACTTTGGGGGAGGTGGGGATGGTTAATGGATGCAAAAAATAGAATAAATGAATAAGACCTAGTATTTGATAGCACAACAGGGAGACTAAATCATAACTTATTGTACATTTTAAAATAACTCAAAGAGTGTAACTGGATTGTAACTCACATGGTAAATGCTTGAGAGGATAGATAACCCATTATCCATGATGTGCTTATTTCACATTGCATGCCTGTATCAAAACATTCCATGTTCCCGATAAATATATATACCTACTATCAACCCACAAAAAAATTTTAAAAACACTTGAAAAACCATTCATACTAAGACTCAAAAGTGTGATTTTCATGTATGAGAGACAGTCAATTATAGGGTAAACTTTCCTCACAAGTATCACAAAAGGTTCCAAAATTGGCAATGCTATTATCAACTGTCAACTTCCTCTAGAAAAGGAAGGAAAACTATAGACAAAGTAAGTAAATAATGGAATCAGAATATAAAACAAACCAACGACAAAATAGTCTTTTGAAACTATCCTTTCAGTTGATTCAGAAAAAAAAGATCAAATAGAAACTTGGATCTGCACCTTTTTTTCCCTGTAGAATATTTATTCAACTCATTTCACCATGCACACTATATATGTCAGCTCCCTTCTGTTCTGCAGTAACTTAAAAAATGGCTCTTACTTGTAAGGATATCACATCCTTAAATACCAAGAAACAATGAACTATATTTACACATTGAGATTTTTTTTCCCCTCAATTTTCACTGAGTAGTTCCTACATACAAGTTATTGGCATAAGTTTAAATTTTTCAGCTGTATTTTGGCCCATTGCCTCAACTCTCCTCAGATGGTTTCTCTCACTTGGTGTATTACATTAAACTATGAAGCTATTTACATAGCTGCAAGGTCAATGGTAAGAATTTAACTAGTATAAAAATGTTATCCTATATGACTAAGCAGGTCTTGTTGCCAATACAAATGGTTGGAAAAAACAAAATATGCATAATTCTTCCATATACCTAAGAAGTTTCTCCCTCCAGCTAACAGATAAGTAGCATTCCAACAATATAATCATTTTTATAATAGAAGTAGATTTAACAAAGGAAGCCAATACCAATATATTCATACTACAAAAGGTTTTTCAAATTAATGTAGAAATTAGTTATATAAATCAATATTTTATGAAAAAATTCCCACTAGCTAAATCTCACTTTAAAATAACAACTTCATTTGTTGGGAATTTGGATTTATCTTTAAGGAGATGAAAAATGCAAAGAAAATTTTTCTACCAAGCTCTCATCCAAAAACCTTGTTTGCTCTTGTTTTTGCCATTCCCATTCTACACCTAGTCAAATCAATCACCCTTCAAGGTACCACTCAAATGAGTTGCCTTAAATCTTCTGCCAGTCATTGATAATACTGGCATCACTGATCTGTCACTCTTAAAAGACCTACCTCTTTACTTAACACCACCAAACTCCTAGGGCTGCTTTAAAAATCCAATGAGATAACACGAGTTAAACCACTCATTAAATTATGAAGCACCGTATGGTTGTTAACTATTGATGTAAGCACTCAAAAATACTTGCTGGCTACATAAATGAAAGCATCTGCCATGAAATATTTTCTTAATTTTCAAGCTCTATAAAGAGGTGCCATAAAGCTTACATTTATAATTTATAATTTACTTATTCTGAAAATCTGTGTACACGTGTATATTAAAAGTATTGTGTGCTTTTGTGCATGACAAATGGGGAGAAAAGCAGTCTTGAAGAGAAACATATATTTTCTGCTTGAATAAGTGGATGAAAATTAGCCTTCTACCATCAGTTCCTGAAAACTCCTTCATAATATATATTTATATTTTTCTTTGGGCTTGATTTATTATGTTGAAAGTCATTTAAAAACCATTTAAGGGTACAATCTACCAAGCTTCTTTAAAACTGTTCAAAATGTTCTAAAAGTGAAAAAGTAAAATATGACCAAAATTATTGACATCTAAGAGACAAAATTCATAGGCTCAAAACCTTTATTAATTCATGTCTCAGTGAAGCAAATAACTTTAAACGTTTACAATTTCTTGTGTTCTTTAAATTTTACATAAAGGTAAATGAAGAATATTATTATTATTAACTTCTGACATTAAGCAATATACTTTAGATGCATGTGAATATAATTAAGGGTTACACAGAGAGCCAATTTTCTGTAATGCAATTATGCCATAAAAATAAGTTGCTGGGAAAATATGACAGGTTCGGTTTTTTATTCATATGACTGTGTTCTGTTACAAAAAGAAAACCATTTGGCCACAAGTACATGCACAGTACCTATGACATTATTAGACAAGGCATAAACTCCATGGAATATTTTAACAAAGACCTCTCTAAAGATGCAAATTCATAATTATGTAAGGAAAAGAAAGTGTGCATGTTCATGTCTGTCACAAAAAGTTATTAACAGTCTGCCTCCTCATTTATGCATCACAAGACAATAAAGTCATCAGTGATTATTTCTGGCCAAAAGAAAAATATCTTATTCGGGAACCTAGAGCATAATAAAATATAGAACATACAAAGTGCAGTTACTTATTTATCTGGCATTATGGCACTGGCACTGTGTCTTCACCAGCATGCCTTCCCATAATTGAGGTATATATGATTGACTAGCCACTTTGCTTTATTCCTTAATTGTTTTTGTTCTCTATGAGGATCCGAAGCCAACAGAAAAACTGCATGAGTAGGGATGTTCACTGCAGGTGAGAATGCTATTTATTAAGTAGTGATGTGTGTCAGTTCTCATCTAATCTTCACAATAACACTTCAACGTGCATACTAGTTTAATTTTTTTATCTCAGAATACTGAGCTCACAGAGTTTGAGAAACTTTCCCCAGGTCACAATAGCTAAAAGAAATAGTGCATGAATTTGAACCAAGATATCTCTGATGCCAACAACTCCACCCTTTCTATTGGACCATGCTACCTCCTGAAGCTAGGCATCATCTGTATGGTCTTATGGCATCCTCACCTCAATTCAAGAATCAGGACATTACCTACAAAAGTGACTATTTTGTGATGTTATCATTCCACATAATTTTCTGAGATAATCCCCTCACAACAGCAACATTCTCATGAAATTCACATTCTACATCACAAAAGCTAACCATGAGAAAGTAGCCTTTTGATATGGTTTGGCTGTGCCCAAACCCAAATCTCATCTTGAACTGTAACTCCCACAATTCCCACATGTCATGGAAGGAATCCAGTGGGAGGTGACTGAATTATGGGGGTGGGTCTTTACTGCACTGTTCTTATGATAGTGAATGAGTCTCACGAGATCTGATGGTTTTAAAAAGCGAAGTTTCCCTGAACAAGCTCTCTTGCTTTTTGCCTGTGGCCACACATGTAAGATGTGACTTGCTGTGCCTTGCCTTCTGCCATGATTGTGAGGTCTCCCAGGCATGTGGAACTGTAAGTCCAATAAACCTCTTTCTTTTGCAAATATCCCAGTCTCAGGTATGTCCTTAACAGCAACATGAAAATGGACTAATACGGTAAATTCGTACCAGTAGAGTTGGGCATTGCTGAAAAAATACCTGAAAATGTGGAAAAGACTTTGGAACTGGGTAATAGGCAGAGGTGGGGACGGTTTGGAGGGCTCAGAAGAAGACAAGAAAACGTGGGAAAGTTTGGAAGTTCCTAGAGACTTCTTGAATGGCTTTGACCAAAATGCTAATAATGATATGAACAAGGAAATCCAGGATGAGGTGGTGTCAGATGAAGACGAAAAATTTGTTGGGAACTGGGGCAAAGGCAACCCTTGTTATGTTTTAGCAAAGAGGCTGGAAGCATTTGGGCCCTGCCCTAGAGACTTGTGGAACTTTGAACTTGAGGGTATCTGGCAGAAGAAATCTCCAAGCAGCAAAGCATTCAAGGGGTGACTTGGGCACTGTTAATGTCATTCAGTTTCATAAAGGAAGCAGAGCATAGAAGTTTGGAAAACATGCAGTCTGTCAATGTGATAGAAAAGAAAACCCTAATTTTTAAGGGGAAATTCAAGCAGAAGTGATGAGGAGCCAAATGTTAATCCCCAAGACAATGGGGAAAATGTTTTCACAGCAGCGCCTCCCATCACAGGCCAAGAGGCCTCAGAAAATAAATTGTTTTGTGGGCCAGGCCCAGGGTCCATGCGCTGTGTGCAGCCTACGGACTTGGTGCCCTGCATCTCAACTGCCCCGAGTATGGCTGAAATGGGCCAACATAGAGCTGGGGCCGTGGCCTCAGAGGGTGCAAGCCTCAAGCCTTGGCAGCTTCCATGTCGTGTTGAGCATGCAAGTGCACAGAAGTCAAAAATTAAGGTTTGGAAACCTCCACCTAGATTTCAGAGGATGTATGGAAACACCTGGATTTCCAGGCAGAAGTTTGCTGCAGGTATAGGGCTCTCATGGAGAACTTCTGCTAGGGCAGTGAAAAAGGGAACTGTGGGGTCGGAGACCCCACACAGAGTCCCTGCTGGGGCACCACCTAGTGGAGCTGTGAGAAGAGGGCCACTCTCCTCCAGACCCCAGAATGGTAGATCCACTGACAGCTTACATTGTGCGCCTGGAAAATCCCCAGACACTCAATGCTAGCCTGTGAAAGCAGCTGGGAGAAGGCTGTACCCTGAAAGCCACAGGGGTAGAGCTGCCCAAGACCATGGGAACCCACCTCTTGCATCAGTGTGACCTGGATGTGAGACATGGAGTCAAAGGAGATCACTTTGGAGTTTTAAGATTTGACTGCCCTGCTAGATGTTGGACTTGCATGGAGCCTAGAGTCCCTTTGTTTTGGCCAATTTCTCCCATTTCAAATGGCTGTATTTACCCATGCCTGTATCCTCATTGTATCTAGGAAGTAACTAACTTGCTTTTGATTTTTACGGGCTCATAGGCAGAAGGTACTTGCCTTGTCTCAGATGAGACATTGAACTGTGGACATTTAAATGAGAATTAACTCATTTAATTCTGAAATGAGTTAAGACTCTGGGTGACTGTTGGGAAGACATGATTGGTATTGAAATGTGAGGACATGATATTTGGGAGGGACCAGGTGTGGAATGATATGGTTTGGCTGTGTCTCCACCCAAATCTCACCTTGAATTGTAATTCCCACAATTCCCATATGACATGAGAGGAACCTGGTGGGACATGACTGAATTATGGGGGTGGATCTTTCCTGCACTGTTCTCATTATAGTGCATGAGTCTCACAAGATCTGATGGTTTTAAAAACAGAAACAGGAGTTTCCTGGCACAAGTTCTCTCTCTTTTTGCCTGCTGCCATCCATGTAGGATGTGACTTGCTCCTCCTTGCCTTCTGCCATTATTGCGAGGCCTCCTCAGCCATGTGGCCCTGTAAGTCTAATAAATCTCTTTCTTTTGTAAATTGACCCATCTCAGGTATGTCTTTATTGGCAGCATGAAAATCGACTAATACACTTTAAAACAATTTAGTAAATCTAGAGCTCTTTAATATAGCTTGGATATTTGTCTCCTCCAAATTTGATACTTTCCTCATAGTAATGGAGTGTCTTCTTGATCTATTAGTGTATGGGAGATCTGACTGTGGTTTCTTTTTTTTTTTGAGATGGAGTCTCTGTTGATCTGTTGATCAGGCTGGAGTGCAGTGGCATGATCTCGACTCACTGCAACCTCCACCTCCCAGGTTCAAGGGATTCTCCTGCTTCAGACTCCTGAGTAGCTGGTACTACGGGTTCCCACGAGCACACTTGGCTAATTTCTTTTTATTTTTAATAGAGATGGGGTTTTGCCATATTGGCCAGGCTCGAAATCCTGACCTCAGGTGATCCACCCACCTTGGGCTCTCAAAGTTCTGGGATTACAGATGTGAGCCACCACAACTGGCCAAGACCTGATTGACTGTTAAAAAGTCCCTGGCAGTTCCCTCCCCTCTCTCTCTTGCTCCCTCTCTTGCCATGTGATGTCTGCTCCCCTTTGCCTTCTGCCATGAATGAAAGCTTCCTGAAGCCCTCAACGGAAGCCGATGCTGACACCACGCTTCTTATACAGCTTGCAGAACTGTGAGCCAAATAAATCCCTTTTCTCAAGTATTCCTTTCTAGCAATGCAAAATGGACTAAGACACTCTTCACTCTCATCTTGCTGATGAACAGATATTTCTGCATCTTTTGCTACTCTCATAAACAGAAATGCAGTTTAAAGGCACTCAAGTGTCTGTTAAGTAACAGCAAGATCATTTATAATAAATGTGTGTGCCCACACACATACACCTTGAACATTTTTTAAAATACTGTATATCAACTGCAATGAGAAACAGAATATAGACATCTATGCAATAAATCCCACTTAAGATAGTAAAACTAGAGGATAAGTGACTTGAATCCATTCACTGTGAGAGTCCATTGTATAAGTTTTATTCTTCCCACCCAACCCAGTCAAGCTCTCTGGAATTTACACTGACCACTCATTTCTTCAAACAAATACACAGTCACATTCCTGTTCGTCACTCTGTGGCTTTAATTTCAGATACAAAAGAAGAGTTTTCTGCATATACAATTGTGTAAAATTCCTAAACCTATATTTTTCAGTTTTCCACATTTTCTTGATTTTTCTCCAATTCCCAGTTGTAATTCTCATTTTGGTCCCCTATCTCTTTCTCAATATAAATGAGCAATATGTTGCTTGACTTCAAACCAGAAATCTTATCAGAAGGAGCTTTGGGGTCTTGAGTACAAAAAGGTAATAAAACCAATGAGTACCTTTTCTTCCTTCCTCTCAGAAACCTAGTGGATTATAGAGGCAGTACTATTTTCTTATATATAGACAACATTTTATTAGTTTCTCAAAATATGACTCTCCCAGACATCTTCTGACTAACAATTATTTTCTGATTGAAGGAAATATTGTAATTTCCCTCTTACTGGAAATGCTGGACTACAGCTAAAGTACAGTGAGAGCCATGTATTTTCTCCAGATGAAATGTTGTGATGAGTACAAATCACTCTCATGACCTTTTGTATAATTTTGGGGAAAGTCTTCTTTAAAGTATTTCCATATCATTCAGCAAATTGAATTGCAGTACCAAGAATGAAGGGGAGGAAAAATAGTGAATAAAGGAGGACTTAAAGAAAAAGCTACACCAAGGCAAGTTAATCTCCTGAATTAAAATAAAAAATTCATTGTGATGGCCTGTTGTTGAAAACTGAGATGTAGAAATAGAATAGAGATGTAGAGGGAAATCACAATTCTTTTCTTTTTCTTATCAAATGAAAAACCAAGGTAAAAGATGATTTGGCATTAGGCAAAATGAAGACAAATGTAACTGGTTTGCTTTCAATAGAGCTATACTCTCCAGTGACTGATGCACACCACAAAAACAATGAAGGAACTGCGTAACTTTGACCAAGTGCTTCTAAATATTTCTACAGAAATGAGCCCTATGTTGAAAAGAAAGAAGGAAAAGATCCCAGCTACTAGACTCTCAGTCCAATTTGCTTTAAGTCTTAGTTTTTTCATCAATTCTGGTCTATTTAATAAGACACAGGTGCTCAGGACATATTGGTAATAAACCTAAACAAGAAGAAGTATATCATCTTCTTGCAGTCTAACACTTGATATGGTTGTCAAAGACATATAGCTGCATGAAAACATTCACATGTACTGTGATGTTTAATACTGAGTGGCAACTTGATTGGATTGAAGAATACAAAGTATTGATCCTGGGTGTGTCTATGAGGGTGCTGCCAAAGAACGATTAACCTTTGAGTCTTCTAAGTCCTGTCCCTCTAGAGAACTAATAAAGATTTTGGTACCATCAGTGGTTCGAGAGGAGCAGAATTTATGAATTTGGGCCCACTAAGTAGGGACTCTGCTTTTAATGTTGCAGTTGAGGGAGTTAAAAAAAAGGTTCTAATAGTTTCTTTGCTTGGTTAGCTGAAATATGGATTAAAAGATGTCCCACTGTGAGTGAGCTGGAAATGCCTGATCTCGCCTGGTTTAACGTAGAGGAAGGGATCCAAAGGCTTAGGGGGATTGGGATGGCGGAGGGGATTAGTCACTTTGGACCTACTCATCCCAGCTGGGAGGGTCCAGAAGATATACCCTTGACCCATGCCTTGTGAAATAGATTTGTGAGGGCAGCAGCTGAATCTTTGAAGAGCCCTATAATTGCTCTTCTCTGTATGTCAGATCTAACGGTAGAAACCTCAGCCACTCAACTACAAAATTTAAATACAATGGGAATAATTGGATCCCAAGATAGCAGGGACCAACTGGCGACACTCAAACATCAAGGTAACGGTAGGCATAGCAACCATAATGGACAGCAGAGGCAAAGTGGAAATCAGAAGAATGTGACTTGTGTAGAGCTCTGGCACTGGCTAATTAATCACGGTGTTCCTAGAAGTGAAATCGATAGGAAGCCTACTGCATTCCTACTTAATTTTTACAAACAGAAAACTTCTAGGTCAAATGGACAAAAGACTGATTTGAATTATAGAAACAGAGAATCACGGACCCTCAAATAATTTCCAGACTTGAGCCAGTTAGCCAGTTTACAGACCCAAAACCCCTTGAATGAAGGGGAGGCTGGGTCCCCTTGAGGAAGAATCCCACTACCTTACTGACAATTTATGCAGCGAACCTTTCTCCCATTCTTCTCTAAGGAGACCTCTGACCTTTTACCAGGATAACTGTGCATTGGGAAAAGGGAAGTGATCAGGCATTTTGGACACTGGCTTTGAGCTGACATCGATTCCAGGGGACCCAAAATATCAATGTGGTCCTCCAGTTAAAGTAGGTGCTAATGGAGGTCAGATAATTAATGAAGTTTTAGCTCAGGTCCAACTTACAGTGGGTCCAGTAGGTCCCTGGACTCACCCTGTGGTCATTTCCCCAGTGCCAGAATGCATAATTCGCATAGACATACTTCACAGCTGAAGGAACCCCCCACATTGACTCTCTGACTGGTAGGGTGAGGGCTATGATGGTGGGAAACACCCAGTGGAAGCCATTAGAGCTGCCTCTACCTAGAAAAATAGTAAATCAAAAACAATATAGCATCCCAGGAGGGACTGCAGAGACCCAGCATCAAGGACTTGAAAGAAACAGGGGTGGTGATTCCCACTACATCCCCATTCAACTTTCCCATTTGGCCTGTGCAGAAGACAGATGGATCTTGGAGAATGACAGTGGATTATCATAAGTTTAACCAAGTTGTGACTCCAATTGTAGCTGCTGTACCAGATGTGGTTTCATTGCTTGAGTAAATTAACACATCTCTTGGCACCTGGTTTGCAGTCACTGACTTGGAAAATTCTTTTTTCTCCATTCCTATCCGTAAGGCCCACCAGAAGCAATTTGCCTTCAGCGGCAAGACCAGCAATACACCTTTACTTTCCTACCTCAGGGGTATATCAACTCTTCTAAAAGACTTTGATTGCTTTTTGCTTCTGCAAAATATCACACTGGTCCATTATATTGATGACATTATGGTGACTGGATCCAGTGAGCAAGAAGTAGCAGACACACTGGACTTATTGGTGAGACATTTGCATGCCAGAGGGTGGGAAATAAATCTGACTAAAATTTAGGGAACTTCTACCTCAGTAAAATTTCTAGGGGTCCTGTGGTATGAGGCCTGTTGAGATATTCCTTCTAAGGTGAAGGGTAAGAGATGCATTTGGCCTCTCCTACAACCAAGAAAAGGCACAACGCCTAGTGGGCCTATTTAAAATTCAGAGACAACACATTTCTCATTTGGGTATATTACTCGAGCCCACTTATTGAGTGACCCAAAAGGCTGCCAGTTTTGAGTGGGGACCAAAACAGGAGAAGCCTCTGCAACAGGTCTAGGCTGCTGTCGAAGCTACTCTGCCACTTGGGCCATATGACCCAGCAGATCCAATGGTGCTTGAGGTGTCAGTGGCAGATAGGCATGCTGTCTGGAGCCTTTGGCAGGCCCCCAGAAATGAATCACAGCAAAGGCCTCTAGGATTTTGAAGTAAGGCTCTGCCGTCTTCTGCCAAGACTAGTATACGTGGACTCACGGAATGCCTTATCCACCATCATGGTATTCCATACAGCATTGCCTCTAACCAAGGCCCTCACTTTATGGCTAAAGAATTGTGGGAGTGGCCTCATGCTCATGGAATTCACTGGTCTTACCATATTCCCCATCATCCTGAAACAGCTGGATTGATAGAATGGCGGAATGACCTTTTGAAGTCACAATTACAACACCAACTAGGTGACAATGCTTTGCAGGGCTGGGGCAAAGTTCTCCAGAAGGCCATGTATGCTCTGAATCAGCATCCAATATATGGTACTGTTTTTCTCATTGCCAGGATTCATGAGTCCTGGAATCAAGGGATGGAAGTAGAAGTGGCATCACTCACCATCACCCCTAGTAATCCACTAGCAAAATTTTTGCTTTCCGTTCCCGCAACATTATGTTCTCCTGGCCTAGAGGTCTTAGTTCCAGATGGAGGAATGCTGCCACCAGAAGACACAACAACAATTCCATTGAACTGGAAGTTAATATTGCCACCTGGATACTTTGGGCTCCTCCTACCTTTAAGTCAACAGGCTAAGAAGGCAGTTACAGTGTTGGGTGGGGTGATTGACCTGGACTATCAGGATGAAATTAGTCTACTACTCCACAATGGAGGAAAGAAAGAGTATGCATGGAATTCAGGACATCCATTAGGGTGTCTCTTGGTATTACCATGCCCTGTCATTAAGGTCAATGAGAACTACAACAGTGCAATCCAGGCAGGACTACAAATGGCCCAGATACCTCAGGAATGAAGATTTGGGTCATGTTACCAGGAAAAAAAACCACAACCTGCTGTGGTGCTTGCTGAATGTTAAGGGAATATAGAATGGGTAGTAGAAGACGGTAGTCATCAATACCAGCTATGACCACGTGACCAGCTGCAGAAATGGGGACTGTAATTTTTGTGAGTATTCCCTCCTTCTTTTGCTAAAAACATGTTTGTGCATGTATACACTTGTACTAAGAAAATGTCTTTATTTTATTTCATTTTCCTTTATCATGTGACATAAGATTTATTGACTTCATATCAGCATTTAAGTATTGTTAACTGTATATAATAGTATTTGGGTTGGGGACCAGTGCGTTTCCAGTTGTACGAGAGATAGTCATATTATGTTAGGTGTAATTATACTTCATTATTGTCTTCATTTGAAGATTATGTATAATCTCAAAATATGTGTATGGGTTCAAGTTGACAAGGAGTGGACTTGTGATGGTTAATATTGAGTGTCAAGATGATTGCATTGAAAGATACAAAGTATTGACCCTGGGTGTGTCTGTTAAAATGTTAAAAAGATTAACATTTGAGTCGGTGGGCTGGGGAAGGCAGATCCACCCTTAATCTGGTGAGCACAATCTAGTCAGCTGCCAGCAAATATAAAGCAGGCAGAAAACGTAAAAACCAGAGATTGGCCTAGCCTCCCAGCCTACATCTTTCTTTCGTGCTGCACTGCATGCTTCCTGCCCTCGAACATCGGTCTCCAAGTCCTTCAGTTTTGGGACTCGGACTGGCTCTCCTTGCTCAGCAGCTTGAAGACAGCCTATTGTGGGACCTTGTGATCGTGTAAGTTAATACTAAATAAACTCCCCTTTACATGTATACATATATACCCTGTTAGTTCTGTCCCTCTAGAGAACCCTGACTAATACGTGTACTAAGCACTACTTTCACGATATACTATATGATTAGCATAGATGTACAGACAAAGCAAATATGGCAAAAAGATAGGCTAAACTGTTAAAGATTCGGAAAAACAAAACACAAGGACACTATGGAGGTCAGGACAGTGAATATGAAATCGAGCATACGTGGACATCTCTTGGGAAAGGAAAAGGTCAAAGAAATAAATAATTTGCATCTTAGCTCCAAACACATTTTAGTTGGGATTTGAGACAACAAATTTCAAGTTGACATAAGAAATTAATCTAATATCAGGTGACTGATATCAGGGTAATGGCAGAAAATCCAGCAAGCAAAAATATTAAATTGTCTGTAAAGATGTCACCAGAGCATTAGCTTAATTCCCATGCACAATAGGATGAGACTGATTTACTTTCCCATGTTTTTGGGAAGGCTTGTGAAATTCCCCTGTACCCACAGAGTGGAAAGATGACTATTAGAAAATCACGTAGTTAGTTCCAACTAGGAACAGATGTTTGCTTCCAATTACTATTCACAAGACCAAAATATTAATATATTAGGCAACAAGGTTTAATTTAGACATCCAGAGTAACATTTTCTAGCAAAGCATTATTTTTTAAAGAAAGCTGTCATGATTATTTAGCATAAATAATTCATGGCAAAACAGTTTAGTGTCTGCTGTTGATGTGCGAACAACTTTATCTCATACTGAGAAAAAGCTACTTAATATGAATCCAAGTGTAAAGGATTGTTCCTTGGTAAAAACTGAACTTCATTCATTGTTTCTCAAATATTTCACTTAGTAAAGTATTGCTGTTTTAAACAATGGAAAGACTGCCTTTTGCTATTAACGGTGCAAGTTAATGAAGTGACAGTAACAGTGATGCATCTGACAAAGTTTATAGATAAGGATGTCATGCTATAGGTTATCAGTCTACAGTATTGGCACTAGTCATATATCATACCTCTCCAACACATCCCGTCAGCATTATTTATTTTAAGACAGGGGTTAAATAAAGAGCAGGTATTAAGAATGCCTTTGGGGAACTGCTTTGTCTTACATACTATTCACCTGTTTACTTCAGCGCAAGTTTTCAGTTGCTTTTGTTTAGGTTCTTCAGTTGGACAGATGGCATTTAACAATTTGAAATGGGCTTTAGATTAACTACAAGAGAGATATCAGTTTTACTTTCATTCCTACATTTGCTATATGATCCTTTGTATACCTGCATTAGGCTATTCTTGCATTGTTATAAAGAAATATCTGAGACTGGGTAATTTATAAATGAAAAAGGTTTGATTGGTTCACGGTTCTATAGGGTATACAGGAAGTGTGGTGGCATCTACTTCTGGGGAGGTCTCAGGAAGCTTTCAGTCATGATGGATGGCAAAGGGGGAGCAGGTATGTCACATGGTGAAAGTAGGAGCAAGAGAGAGAAGGGGAAGGTGCCACACACCTTTAAATGACCAGATCTCCCAAGAACTCACTTGCTATCACAAGGAATGGTGCTAAACCATTCATGGGACATCCACCCCCATGGTCCAATCACTTCCTACCAGGTGGTAGGAACATTTGAGATTACATTTCAACATGAAATTTGGCCGGGGACACACACCCAAACTACATCAATATCAATATGAAGTGCCACTATGCCAAATTACTACTCCATGTGCTTTACTTATGGATGGTCACTTAATTATGAGTAGTCTTTTAAACAGTTGCCTCACACACTATACCTTTGCAACCTGAGAAGAATGTTGGGATGTGTGATGGTCTATAAAAATAACTAAAAATTATTCAGCCTTGTATAAATAACAAATCACCAGAAAAAAAGAGTGATGATTAATTCTCTCTACTCAATAGATAATCATCCAAATATTTTTCTCCCTTTAATAATCTCAAAAACTAACCTACTCCCCTGGACTATCCTGGAGAGATATAAGAAGGCAGGCTCTTGAAGGACCTGTGGTAAACATTTAATGTACTTTCACTTTCTGGAGTAGTTTGTCCATTTCTTTTACTCTATTCATATTTATTCATCAATTCATTCATTTACCTTACAGCTACTCATTGAGCATCTACTAACATGCACAATATTGGATCCTCCACAGTAACAAAACAAATTTATTGATACCTGTACTCTGAAACTTTACAGCATAGTTTGTGACACAAATCATATATGGTGTATGTGACTAATGAGTCAAGGGGTGTCCTGTGTTCAGATCCTAACAGGAATAATTAGAAAGTGCACATCCGAGAAAGAGAGCTTCTCCCAGATGCTTTTTCCACTCCAATTTTATTCCTACTTCTCAAGTCGCAAAAGCCTCATACAAATGTAGCTGAATTACTTGTTAGGTTAGCATAACAAATTTCCAATTGAAGCAACTGTCATAATTTTAGTAAAATAATCCAAGATGCTATATTTGGTGTAAAAGACATTATTTATGTAATAATAATACTCATGAGAGAAACAACAGTGTTATTTACTCCATCTATATTAGAATTTAAGTTAAAGTGAGAGGAGGAATGCTTTCACATGATCCCATAGCCCTTGAGTCATACCACTGGCATAAAATCTTCCACAACTTTTCACTCACTTCCCTCTATCTGATCCCAGTATCCACAACACTGAGCTACTTGAGAGTAGAGACAAAGGCACATGCATATTTGTGTCTCTGATGTCTAATACAATCTCTGGCATATAATACACGTTTATTAAATATTTCCTGTCACACTTTAGCAAATCTGGTTATACTGTATTCAAATGGTACCATAGGCAAGATCATACAGTTTCTAGTGGGTGCAACTGAGAATCCCTCACCATTTAATAGTATGTGGTCACAACGATATCATTTTGCTTTGAACCTGGGACATTGTGATGTTTCATAACACTTAGCCAAGCAGTGTGGTGAAAGGGGCACTGTACATTCAGTCAAATGGCATGTGTTTAAGTCCCAAATCTGCCATTTACTAATTATAAAACCCATGATATTTGTTTCCTCATCTGAAAAAAGAGAAAAATAATATCTATTATTGCCCTCTTCACATAGATGGCCTGATAAATAAATGGGCTGTGATACCAGAAAGCTTTGTAGAATAGAAACTGCAAGTCAAAGAATTATTTTCAAATGCTCAGTTATCGCAGATTCTTCTGAAGAACTACTTCAGTCTGCTACAAAATCATACTCTATCCATGAAATTCAATGCTCTGCCTATCCTGCTCACATGTAACCCCCATGCTTTTAAATCTTTGGGCTTCTAGGCCTTAAAAAAAAACTGCATCACTGACTTATCAAAACTCATCAGCCTTTCTATCTCCGTATGGTTGGGTATGGATTATCTCCATTTAGAAGCTCTTCCCCATTCTTTAGCAACTGAATACAGTTCAAATTTCAATAAAAGCAAAATGCCATTTCTTTGTTCATGGAGTCACAAAGTATGCTGGTCCACAGTGATCTCGCTCTCTCCTCAAAACTTTTGTCTGTACTAATCGTGCCTGGCTTGTAATCAGACAGTTGCTTAAAATTTAAAGATTCTGAGTGATAAGAAAAGCCACCCTTTATTGACTGAGTATTGAGGAATAGGTCGTTTACATGTATTACATCTTCTCATAAAAAAGTAACAGTGTAGAGAATATTAGTATCCTTTTCTATAAATAAGAAAATGAAGGCTCAACAAGACTATGTAACTGGCAAAAGGTCACAGAGAAACTGGGAGTTGTGGGGATATAAATCCAAGTTTATCATGTTCATTCAATTAGATTTCCAAACTTCCAGACTTTATTCCTTGAAATCATAATAGGTTCTCAATATTCTTCATGAGTTCACTGTTTTATTTGATTATTGCATTCTTATGTTAACTAAAACTTTTCAGACCAAATCATGTTAGTTCAAGTCTCTGTGTTTATGCAGCTTTACTTTAGTTTCCCAGAAAAGCAAAAAATAAAATAAAATAATTTGGTCTGACACTAATTCCTACATGAGTGCTTCATTAGTTGATTTGCATGCATTTTCCCTCCCATTTTCATTTTAGGTTTTAAGTTTCTTTGGATTTAAAACAAACTGAAATAATTAACTTGTAATATGTATTTTTAAATTTAGATCTAAGAATATTCTTTAGATCCTGGACCAGAAGACACATATGAGGAGATGCACTCTCAGCAGAAACTCAGAAAATAAGCATGCATATTCTGTTTCTGCTGTTAGAAAGTGAAACTGTGGAATACATTTTTTCCAGCACTCAGTTCAAAGCTTACTATAGGGATCAGTCGTTCTCCCATATATTCTGGACATATCTTAGCATTTCTGAACTAATATCCAATTATGTCTGTGCCTTAAGCATGTCAATATAAACTAAAACCATGTCAGTTTAACTAGCAACACCTCTAACAAACTTCTTTCTCTTTTCTAATTTCAACTTTCATTTTAGATTCAGGGTGAACATGTGCAGGTTTGTTAAATGGCTATAATGTATGATGCTGAGGCTTGGGGAACAGATAACATCACCCAGGTTGTGGACATAGTACTCAAGAGGTAGTTTTTCAACCTCCCTAATTCCCCACTCCAGTAGTCCCCAGTGTCTATTGATGCCATCTTTATGTCGAGGACTACTGAATATTTCGCTCCCATTTATAAGTGAAAACATGTGATATTTAGTTTTCTGTTCCTCTCTTAGTTTGTGTAGGATAATGGCCTCCAGATCCATCCATGTTACTGCAAAGGACATGATCTCATTCTTTTTTATGACTACATAGTATTGCATTGCGTATATGTACTACTTTTTTTATCAAGTCTACCATTGATAGGCATGTAGATTAATTCAATATGATATGATTTGGCTGTGTCCCAAACCAAATCTCATCTTGAATTGTAGTTCCCACAATCCCCATGTGTCATGGGAGGGGCCCGGTGGGAGGTAATTGAATCATTGGGAGGTTTCCTCCATGCTCTTCTCATGATAGTAAGTGAGTTATCACGAGACCTGATGGTTTCACAAGGGGTTCCCCACCTATCGCTCCTCACTTCTCCTTGCCACCACCATGTGAAGTAGGACGTGTTTGTTTCCCCTTGCACCATGATTGTATGTTTCCTGAGGCCTCCCTGGACCTCTGGAACTGTGAATCAACTAAACTCCCTTCCTTTATAAATTATCTAGTCTTGAGTATGTCCTTATAGCAGTGCGAGTACAAACTAAAACAGTAAATTGGTATGAGGTAGTGGGGTGCCGCTGTAAAGATACCCAAAAATGTGGAAGTGATTTTGGAACTGGGTAACAGGCAAAGGTTGGAACAGTTTTGAGGGCTCAGAAGAAGACAGGAAAATGTGGGAAAGTTTGGAACTTCCTAGAGAATTGGGGAGCTCAGAAAACAGGAAGATGTGTGGAAACTTTGAACTTGAGAGAGATAATTTAGGGTATCTGCAGGAAGACATTTCTAAGCGGCAAAGCATTCAAGAGGAAGCAGAGTGTAAAAGTTTGGAAAATTTGCAGCCTGATGATGTGCTAGACAAGAAAAACCTATTTTCTGGGGGAGAAATTCAAGCCCATTGCATAAGTAGCCAGAAGGCAAATGTTAATCACCAAGACAATGGGGAAAATATCTCCAGGGCATGTCAGAGACATTCATAGCAGCTCCTCCAATCACAGGCCCCAAGACCTAGGAGGGAAAAATGGTTACCTGGGCCAGCTCCAGGGAACCCCTGCCATGTGCAGCCTTGGGAATTGGCACCCTGCGTCACAACTGTTCAAGCCATGGCTGTGGCTAAAAGGGGACAATGTAGAGCTCAGGCTGCTGTTTCAGAGGGTGCAAGCCTCAAGCCTTGGTGGCTTCCACATGGGGTTGAGCCTATGGATGCACAGAAGTCAAAAATTGAGATTTGGAATCCTCCAAATAGATGTTCAAGGATGTAGGGAGATGCCTGGATATCCAGGCAGAAGTCTACGCAGGGGTGGAGCCCTCATAGAGACCCTCTGCTAGGGCAGTGCAGAAAGGAAATGTGGGGTTGGAGCCCCCACACAGAGTTTCCACAGGGGCACTGACTAGTGGAGCTGTGAGAAGAGGGACACCATTCTCCAGACCCCAGAATGTTAGATCCACCAACAGCTTGCATCATGCACCTGGAAAACCCGCAGACACTCAATGCCAGCAGTGAAAGCAGCCAGAAGCAGGGTTGTATCCTGCAAAGCCACAGAGACACAGCTGCCCAAGTCCACGGGAGCACACCTCTTGCATGAGCATAACCTGGATGTGAGACATGGAGTGGAGTCCAGGGAGATAATTTTGGAACTTTAAGGTTAAACGACTGCCCTATTGGATTTTGGACTTGCATGGGGCCTGTAGGCTCTTTGTTTTGGCCAATTCCTCCCATTTGGAATGGGTTTATTTACCCAATGCCTGTACCCTCATTGTATCTAGGAAGTAAATAACTTGCTTTTCATTAAACAGGCTCATAGGTGGAGGGGACTTGCCTTGTCTCAGATGAAACTTTGGACTTGGACTTTTGAGTGAATGCTGGAATGAGTTAAGACTCTGGGGGACTGCTGGAAGGGCATGATTATGTTTTGAATTGTGAGGACATGAGATTTGGGAGGGGCCAGGGGTGGGATGATATGGTTTGGCTGTGTCCCCACAAAAATCTCATCTTGAATGGTAGTTCCCATAATCCCAATGTGTTGTGAAACGAACCCAGTGGGAGGTTATTGAATCATGGGGGTAGTTTCTTCATGCTTTTATCATGATAGTGAGTGAGTTTTCACGAGATATGATGCTTTAACAAAAAAACTTTGCCCTCACTTTGCTCTGCACTTCTCCTTGCTGCCACCATGTGAAGAAGGATGTGTTACGTTCCCCTTCTACCATGAATGTTAAGTCTCCTGAGTCCTCCCAAGCCCTGCAGAAGTGTGAGTCAATTAAACCTCTTTCCTTTATAAATTACCCAGTCTTGGGTATGTCCTTATAGCAGAGTGAAAATAGACTAATACACCATGGTTTTGCTATTGTGAATAGTGTTACTATGAACATGTGTGTGCATGTGTCTTTTTAGTAGAATGATTTATTTTCTTTTGACTATATACACAGTAATTGAACTGCTGGGCCAAATGGTAGATCTGATTTAAGTTCTTTGAGAAATCTCCAAACTATTTTTCCCAGTGGCTGAACTGATTTACATTCCCACAGTGCATAAGTGTTCCCTCTTCTCCACAGCCTGGCCAGCATCTATTTCTGTTTTATTTTGTTTTCTTTTGTTTTTGACACTTTAGTAATAGCCATTCTGACTGATGTGAAATGGTATCTTATTGTGGTTTTGATTTGCACTTATCTGATGATTAGTGATGTTGAACATTTTTTCATATTTTCGTTGGCCAATTTTATGACTCTTCTTGAGAAGTGTCTGTTCATGTCCTTTGTCCATTTTTTAATGAAGTTTTTTGGTTTTTGTCTATCGACAAGATCCTGATAGATTCTGTATATTAGACCTCTGACAGATGCATAGTTTGTGAATACTTTCTCCCATTCTGTAGTTTGTCTGTTTACTCTGATGAAAATTTCTTTTGCTGTGCAGAAGCTCTTTAGTTTAATTAGGTCCCACTTCTCAATTTTTGTTTGTGTTGCAATTGCTTTTGAGGACTTAGTCAAATTTTTTTGCCAATGCCAATGTTAAGAAATGTATTTCCTAGGACTTCTAGAATTTTTATAGTTTGAGGTATTACATTTAAATCTTTGATCCATCTTCAGTTAATTTTTGTATATAGTAAAATTTAGGCCTCTAGTTTCATCCTTCTACATATGGCTAGCCAGTTATCTCAGTGCCATTTATTGGATAGGAAGTCCTTTCCCCTTTGCTTATTTTTGTCAGCCTTAAAAAGATCAGATGGTTGTAGGTGTGTGGATTTATTTCTCAGTTTTCTATTCCATACCATTTGTCAATGTGGCTGTTTTTGTACCAATACATTGCTTTTTTGGTTACTGTAGCCTTAAAGAACAGTTTAAAGTCAGATTGTATGATGTCTCTGGCTTTGCTGTTTTTGCTCAGGATTGCTTTGACTATTTGGGCACTTTTTTTTGGTTCTATATGAATTGTAGACTAAATCATTCTAATTGTGTGAAAAATGATATTGGTAGCTTGACAGGAATGGCATGGAATCTGTACATTTCTTTGGGCAGTATGACTCTTTTAATGATACTGATACTTCCAATCCACGAGTATGGGGTATTTCTCATTTATTTGTGTCATTTCTAATTTATTTCAGCAATGTCTTGTAGTCCTCCTTGTAGAGATATTACACCTCCTTGGTTACCTGTATTCCTAGGTATTTCATTTTCTTTGTGAATATTGAAAATGGAATCATGTTCCTGATTTGACTCTCAGCCTGGAAGTTATTGATGTATAGAAATCCTACTGATTTTAGTAAACTGAATTTGTATCCTGACACTTAAGTTGTTTATCAGTTCTAGGAGGCTTTTAGCAGACTCTTTAGAGTTTTCAATGTATAAAATTATATCATAAGTGAAGGGAGATAGTTTGATTTCTTCTTTTCCTATTTGGATAGATTTTGTTTCTTTCTCTTGTCTGATTGTTCTGGTTAAAACCTCCTCCACTATGTTGAATAGAAGTAATGACAGTGGGCATCTTTGTCTTTTTCTGGTACTCAGGGGGAACACTTATAGCTTTTCCTTATTCAGTATGATACTGCCTGTGGGTTTGTCATAGATGGCAGTTTTATTTTTAGATATGCTCCTTCAGTGCCTAGACTGTTGAGGGTTTTCATCACAATGTAATGTTGGATTTTATCTAAAGCTTTTTGTGCATCTGTTGAGATGATCATATAGTTTTTGTGTTTAATTCTGTTTATGTGTTGAATCACATTTCCTGATGTGTATATATTGAACCAACCTTGCATCCTGGGAATGAAGCCTATTTTATTGTGGTAAATTAACTTTTTGATGTGCTGCTAAATTCAATTTACTAGTATTTTGTTGAGGATTTTTTCATCTATGTTCATCAGGGACATTAATCTGAAGTTTTTTTTTTTTTTTTTTTTTTGTCACTGCCTCACTAGTTTAACTACCTTTCACTTACCTGTTAGCCAGTTAAATGTAACTGCTTGTTGATACATGTTCATGAATAATGTAATAAATATTCTCATGCCACTTTTGCCTATTTATGCAACAGCCAGGAAACTCCATTCTTTCAGTTTTTAAAGCAACCATTAATTTCATTTGAAATATAATATATACATGCCAAATAGTTTGTTGTATCACATAATTTATCCCAAACGACTAAAATAACTTCATTAATTATGTACAATTTTACTAAAGCTACTGAACACTTGGAAAGGATCTACTTTTATGAGAAAGTGAAATTGCTTAGAAGAAAATACTGTAATACATTAGAAAATTATTTCATCCAAATGGGGCTATATGTTAGAGATCATCATTACAAATCAGAGAGGATGCTCATGTAATCTTTCAGTTAAGATTCATTTATGATACTGCCCTTTTTACATATCTCAACCAAAGACAAAATGTATCCCTAAGATGTGCACTTAGAGTCTCAGTTGTTTCCAATGGCAGTTCCAAACACATCAATAGTAATAGAAGGTTGGCTCAAGTAGGGATGACGGCCATGTAAATAAATAAATTGCAAATATAAAACACTTTCCTACACACAGAGCACTTTATTGAGTTGATGAATCAAAGTAAATTGTGTGCAAAAGACAAGTAAGAATGTCTCATATCAGAGTTCTTACATTATTTATTGTGACTACAAAACTCTTCAGACACCCCTGGGCTATATTTCCTAAACTTGGTTCTGAACACTTTACCAACATGATGTTTTATATATTATATCTTAAAGGAAGTCAGAAAGGATATACAGTCTTATAAATGCATGATATTGCTTATTTCATTTTTAAAAATCTTTACCATTTTCATAAGATTGTTTAATATCCCAGTTTCTTCAAAGGTTTGGCATTACAAGCAAAAATATTCTTTCATAGCTTATAAGCAAAAGATCTTTCACCATTAGTTAGCAACTTGAAAATATAAAATTTTTCAAAAGAAATACTCTTTTATCGTGAAGGCTTTTCTATAATAATGAAACTTGACTAGCATCAATTAAATACATTTTAAATTTTTCAGATTACTTAGCACTTAATTTAAAATGATATTTTGTTCTATTTCATAAAACATAATTGATATTCTTTGAAAATACTAGGAGCATAAGTACTGAATATAAATTGGAAGGCATATTAATTCTGAGTCAACTATAATACCTCTGTTGATGACTTTCCAATGACAATAATAAAATTATAACTAATTATCATAAACTAATATTTGTTTAGCACTTACTGTATGTCAGGAAAAGATGAGTAAGTCAGAGTCTTACCCTAAAATAACTTGCAATATAACAGGGATCATAATGTAAACACGTATGCAATCATGGGACTGGGCAGTACATGAGAAGTGCAAAAAAAAGTAGTTAATGTAGAATGCTATAAGGTTACAGGGGAGGAAGGTGATCATTGATACCCTGAAACAGCATAAAAGGTTTCATGCGAAAGCGGTAGCTGTACTGAAAGGTATAATTTCAAAATGCAGAGACAAAGGAAAAAAAAGACATTTATAATGATGAAAATAATAATAATAATAATAATAATAAAACAGCTACCATTTATTAAGGGTTAATTCTATGTCCAACACTGGGATAAAGATAAGTGTTTTATATGTGTTAATTCACTGAATCCCACCCAGTCAGGTAGGTACTCATTCTTGCTCCATTTTACAAACGAAGAGACTGAAGTTAAATTACTTTCCCACAGTTACAGAAATAGCAAGTTCACCCAAATTGAACTCTATTTCTAGCTGCTTATAGGCGTCACCAAGTAAATAAAAATAGATTCCCATTACCTTATACCTCAAAATAAAGATTCCTTCCCAATTCTACAATTTCTGTCCCCATTCCCTCAGTTTACCTGGTATGTAGAAATCATCTTTAACTCTTCTGTTGCAATCCACATCAAATCAGTGACCAAGCCATGGGAGTTCTGCCTTTGCAGTTTCTCTCCAAGTTACTTTATTCTCTTTATTACCACAGCCATTATACATAATCACCCAAACCCTTAACCACCTTTGTTTATCTTAGCATCCAAACTCTCCAGTAATCTATGTATTGCTTTAACATGCATTTATTATGTCTCAAACAACATGCTGAGCAATGGGAATACAAAGACGGATAAAGCATGACTCACGTACTCAAAGAATCTAGTTGATAGGCATATATAGAATGATGAGTAGACTTAGCAAGATGAAGGGCTGAGGTATGGGGAGAAGGGGAACAGAAGTGTGTTTCAGGTAGAGAGACAGCATATGTGAAATTCTGAATGTGAGAGAGAAAATGGAATGTTCAAGGACACAGAGGTAATTAAATTGATAATGAGTAGGGAGAAAGTAGCTTAAGATTTAAAAGATTAACAAGGTGGGCAGGGGTTAGATAAAATGCTACAGGGTAGCATTTCTTATTTTTCTCAACCTCCGCACTATTGACATCTTAGGCTGGATAATTCTTCACTTTATGGGAACTGTCCTGTGCATTATAGGATGTTTATTAGCATTCCTGGCTGCTACCCACTAGATGCCGTAGCACCACCACCACCCATTGCGACAACCAAAAAGGCCTCCAAACATTGCCAAATGTCCCATAGGAGCGAAAATCACCTCTGGTTGAGAACCAATGGCATAGGACCTTGTAAGCCATGTTAAGATATTTTAACTTTATTCTAAGAGCAAGAGGGGCAGCGTGTGTAGCACTGTTAAGGAAGGACTAATTCTCAAGATCAGTCAAGAATGGAGACAGAGAAGCAAATCAGGTGAGTAAGCAATATATAAGTGTTATTTTTCTTTTTCTGCAGTGCTACCATTTCAGTGTAAGTGGGAAAGTGTTCTTTAGTATTCCCATCATATGCCATAATTATTTCTAGCTCTCTGCTTTTGGTCATGTGGGCTCTTAAAATCTAGAGTAACAGTTTTCTGATTATTCAAATCTTCCAAATTGACTTAAGTTCTGAATTTGGATAATCTTATGTCCTGACTTATCATCCTCTACAAAACCATTTCAGCCTAACTTTTTCTCTTACCACGAGTAATTTTAATTTTTATGTCTGTGGTCTATATATCATACAATATCACCCTTTATTTAGTACTTTGGGATTATTTTATGGTTTATTAGGGCTCATAGTTGGTATCTTTGTGGACTAAATTATAAACTCCTAGAAAACAGAAACAACATGTTCTACATGTTATACATTTTATACATCACAGAGTAAAATGTTTGCCAAGAACAGGTATCATTTTAAATAAATTCAGAATCAAGCATTATGTATCAAAATGTATGTTTATACCCTTCAACTAAGCGATTATTCTAATAGAACTCCATTATGGAAGTGGATAGGAAAACAAATATAAAAATAATAATTGAAACATCCATTATAGCAAAATGTTGGAGAAAACATGTTTTCTTTAACAAAGAAAATGAAAAATATGTATACTTATGTAACAAACCTTCCCGTTCTGCACATCTCAGAACTTAATGTGTAATAAAAAAATAAAATTACAAACTATTTAAAAAATGAAAAATAAATTATTAGTGTGTGGTGCAAAAAAAAATCATGTTCTATTGTGTGATTTACCCACAATCTAGAATAAGATTCAGAATTAAACTTAACTTATTTTCTTATGTAAGTAAAGGTAAATCATTCTTACATTTAATGGTAAACCCCATTTTCTTAACTGTTAACTAGGAACAAATTTTGCTGATTCTTTGCATAGTTGGGGCTCCCAAATTAAGGATTCCATATCCCTTACACAACTTTGGAGGGAATGTATCAATAAAAAGTATGACCAGAGATCCTACTTTATGTAATTGGTTATGTGATGTTCTTAAGGAAATGAGTACTATGGATTTTTATCCTTACAAAAGCTTAAAATTATGTAAGAAATAAGTGTTTAGAAAAATCCTCAAAGCCATATTTTTTAAAACCTCATGTATAAAGACGAGGTTAACTTTGATGTACATGGTTATATTCCACTTATGTCATTTAAATGTGGTAGTTTCAGTATTTTATATTCAATATTTCAAATAGTTGATGTTTCTACAACCCCTTATAAATTATTGTACAATTCCACTGGAAAGAACCTCAAAATGTATTGTCTAGACTTTTAGTTCAATCAAATAAGTGACTGAATAACCCAGAAACCAGTCTTCTTTTTTTTTTTTTTTTTTTTTTTAAGACAGAGCCTCACTCTGTCACCCAGGCTGGAGTGCAGTGGTGCACTGGCACGATCTCAGCTCACCGCAACCTCTGCCTGCTGGTTTAAGTGATTCTCATGCCTCGGCTTCCTAGTAGCTGGGATTACAGGTGTGTACCACCACACCTGGCTAACTTTTTGTATTTTTAGTAGAGACGGAGTTTCACCATGTTGGCCAGGCTGGTCTCCAACTCCTGACCTCAGGTGATCCACCCACCTCGGCCTCCCAAAGTGCTGGGATTACAGGCATGAGCCACCGCACCTGGCCAAGAAACCTTTCAAAAACTCCAAAGATTAAAGGATTTTATTTTCTGATAAATTGACAATAAAACCAAGAGAGGAGGTTTACTATATTTCCTATATTTTAAATAACCTATAATCGGGCATGGTGGCTCACATCCATAATCCCAGCACTGTGGGAGGCCGAGGCGGGCAGATTAATTGAGGTCAGGAGTTCGAGACCAGCCTGGTCGATATGGTGAAACCCCGTCTTAACTAAAAATACAAAAATTAGCCAGGTGTGGTGGTGCACGCCTGTAATCTCGACTACCCCGGAGGCTGAGGCAGCAGAATCACTTGAACCTGAGAGGCAGAGCTTGCAGTGAGCTGAGATGGCATCACTGTACTCCAGCCTGGGTGACAGAGTGAGACTGTCTCAAAAAAGAAAAAATAATAATAATCTATAATCGAAAAACTGATTAGATTATTGCTTCTAAGAAATTCCAACATTTTACTCCTCAGCCTACCAAATACATTAAATGGGATAAATTAGAATATCTAATTACAAATTTATTCCACTTTCATAAAGTCCTCAACACTAAAATCCTATTTTTAAAATCATCTTTTTAGAAGTTAAAAGCAAGGTCAAGGTTTGCTGCACTCCCTCTCTCCTTCTCCCACCTCCTGTATAAGGATATTATCATTCACCATAATTTTAAACAACCTAACAGCTTACACTCAAACTTGAGAGGCATTACAGACTTTCTTTGAAAGGTTAAGTGACCAAAACAAATCTGTCCAATTTTAGCTACTGAATGTGCTTACTAGTTTAGCAGAGATGTTTTTTTTTTAACCAGAGACATTGCCAGCTTTTATTTTGTCAGGTGATTCCAAAATCTCGACAATGCTTCCACCCTGTTTTAAATGAGAGCTAATGAGAGTAGATCTTCCTGTATGTCATCTTGGAAACTTTTCACAGGCATCCTCAAGCTCCTAATATAAAAGTAACCGAGGGGTGCCAATGATGAAAGACTCTGTTGCCATGGTGTCATCTTATAAATCATCAATTATTGTCTGTTATTATGAACGTGACAACCACATACTGTCATAAAAGGATTTGCATTTTAGTCTAGTTTTAAGATTTTTTTTTCCAGCATCATTTGCTTTGTAAAAGAAATGTCATGACAACCGCAGACCACTTAAGCTCGTTATCGAGTAATTCGGTATTCATTTGGACTTTGTCAGTTTGGCATTTCGGCATCCCAACCTCTTTTACATTATTGAGTAGTTTATCTTTACAGTTCATAAATATATTTCTAAGCATGGGTATATAGCATAATAACCTAAACCTAACAGAAGCAATGGGACTTTTTGGTTGCTATGACGACCTAAACTGATCAATTTTCTGTCACTGTTTTTAAAGAGGCACTCTCCTGTGGCCATAAATACTAATTACAAACGCAAGCCATTTGCTAACATGTTCAGTTTACAGATTAAAGCAGTTCATGCCTAATTTATCATTTAACTTGTCCTCCCACATTTGTAGTGTGGTACAGAATGAATAATAACTTCACTTGTTTACAACATTTTCAACTTAATGTCACTAATTATTTTTGCAGTTGCTGGAATTTAGCTGTGCTGCTACAAGTTCAGTAAACTCAATAAATTTGTAAAGTGCAAGGAAAGATTCCTAAATGTAATTTATGGATTAAGGTTGAAATATTCACTTAAAACTCCTTCCCATAACTGATCATTTAAAAGAAGATGGTTATACTTTACCTAATAAAGTTGCAAAATTGTCAGGAACATACTTACAAGAGTGTCCATCTATTCATTTCAATCAAATAAAGAACTAACATATTTGGTTGAAAGCTGTAGTGAATAATTTAAATGACAGTACCAGTTGATACTACGAATGAGTAGTCTAGCTTTTGAAAGAAAGCTGTAGTTTCAGGTGTGGGGTCAGGGAATAATAATAAATCCATAAGGCAGTAAAGTCATAGTAATATATAGTCTAAAATTAAGCCCTCCCCTTCTCACCAAAACACATATTTTATATAAGCCTTAAAGTCTGTATTTTTTTGAGCAAGAGAGATAAAGATGGGGAGAAAATTGCTATTTCAGAGTGTGAATAAGAGCAATGCCATAAAATTAACTATCATTAGAGAATTTCTGACTGTGACCAACACTTGTGGAAAATGTTAGGCCACCATTATCCCATACAGAGTTTTTTTAACTAAAATATTTGTTTTCTAGCATTCATGAATTACATAATGGACAAAGGTATGCTAGTATATATAATTATGATTTAAATATTAAGAAAGGAAAGACCCCCTAAACTGATCTTGACCATTGTCTCATTAATCCCAAAGCCTAGAATTAGATTGAAATATTTTTGCAATTTCCAAAGCTACATGGGTTCTTCCTGGACTTCAAATATTAACGTAGCATTTCCAGGGAGGCTGACAACTTCTCACATTCAAATAAAATAAACATGCTCCAGTTGATTCTCTGTAAAGAGAAGCTAGAAACTGAAAAGTTTACCTCTGGGAATACGTACAGAATACATTGGTTTGTGGGGAACTGGGCAAAATGGGAGACATGAGGGCCCTATTACTATCTCCAAACTATTCTCACCAAAATATATTGCTTAACAGGGCCTAACTTGCCACCCCCATCAAAGCTTCACTCTGTCTTCAATTTTATAAAAGAGATCCTTTCCATAACTCTTGATAACACAAATTATACATCCAAAGAAAGTAAAAATCCTTTAGTGGATCTCCTGTGGTTGCACAAGAAGGAGTGACAAAGCGCTTCCAACTGCTTTTCAACCCAGCAGCTGTAGCCTCAACACTCTAGGGCTCCAAGGGCCTCCTGACAGCCTGTGCTCACAGGTGCTCCTCTTCTTCTAGCACCAGCTCAGTGACTCTGCAGCAGGAATTTTACATCACCACAGAATTGAGGTGAAAGCTTCAGTGCCCTTATTTCAAAGGAAAATCTGGTCAGCTTGAAGCAATGAAAACTAATCAGAATGCAGCCAGCCATTGGCTGGGAGCACATGCTCAGCAAAACAAAGGCTGGAATCAAAAGTTTGGGGGCTTTTTTTGCATATATATAGCCATTTCAACTGTATGTTTCTGCCTGCATTTTGTTACATGGACTTCTAATATCAAAAAGTAATTTATAAAATGTCGTAAACTGCTATACAATACTTGGTGAGAAATAGAAAATAATGTAAGTATTAGTAATATAATTCAATTGCTCAATAAATATTTATTGAATATTGAAACCTAAATGCCAGGAAAATATACTAGATACCAAAGAGACAATGGTTAGCAAAACGAAGGCATGGTCCCGACCTTTACAGTGCTTAGGAAATTTGCATTGCATTATGCATTTTCAAAGAATTCTTGTAAGTTTTGGTTTTACTCATTTTTGCTTTTCATAACAACCTTGGAAGAGAAATTCCTAGGCTCATTTTATGGATTAAAAAAATAGAGACTTCTAGATGTTAAGTGATTTGCTTGTGATCATAGAGCTAGTATATGGTCCAGTGAGGGACCGAACACAAGATTTCCAAAGACAAATTCCAGCCTCTTACCACTCCTATGGCATTTCCTAAAGTGTGTTTTATGGAATACTAGTTTCCAGAACAAAAAGCTACTTTAATCAAAAAAGACGGGAAAGCCTTCTATATAATACATTTTCTTATAGAATCACAAAGCAAATTAACAAATTATAGGCTCCAAGAAGACCTGCAGTAACCAAGTTTGTTTACCTCTATTTAATCCTATATTTCCCAAATTTATTTGACCCCAAAACGCTCTCTGAGAAAAATAAAACGAGCCCAGAGTGACTCACAAACTGAAGATTAAGTAGTGTATTGGGATGCGGGATAAGGGGACAGGTTTCAGGTAGGACACGTATCTTGGAGTTACATAGAACATTTCTAAACCTATGCATGAAAATTAAGGTGTGTGACTGTAGAAGACTATGAGGCTTTTCATTCTTTTCTTGCTTCTGGATGTTATGAGAGTAATGGGCAAATTCATATGATGAGAGAATAAGACTTATGTGCATTACCAGGATGATGGAAAATGTAGGAGACAAACAAGAAAATGAAACCAAGAGAGACTCTCTGACCCTCTTTTTTGGCCACCTTTAGCACTTTCTTAGGATTGAGCAGATCAAAAATTCTCCTAACCACTACTTGAAGAAATGGTTTCTGACTCTAGGACTGGAGCAGGAAATATACAAGATGAGTCTGGAACGTCTAGTGCAAGAAAGTAAGGAAGTGTATGAAAAAATGCACAATGTTGGGGGCATGTCAAAGGTACGCAGGAGGCTACTGAAAGAGCTCCCAATGGCCAAAGCTGAAACAATTTAAGCAATAAAATAAATATTGCAGTACTGGATTATAACCCAAAGTATAAAATAAACACCTAGAAGTTATGCTGATATAAATAAGTAATTGAATAAATACATAAATGTGACAGAAAAGGAAATCTCCCATTTAGAAGAATTCCAAATAATTTTGCACAGTGACTGCTTTCCAAAGACTGCCAAAGAGTATAATATAGAAAGAAAGAAAAAAAAAAAAAGAAAGAGAGTAAACTTTACAACAGAAAAACCTGACATACTTCCTGAGCCCCGTGATCAAGGTCAATCTCAACAGTAATAAGTCAAAACAATAGTATATACCCTTGACATGATATGATGAAAATGGCATTTTGCCTCTGGGGTCTTTCCCCAAAAAACACATAACCCCGAGTTAATCATGAAAAAAGCATCAGGTGAACCCCGATTGAGGGACATCCTACAAATACCTGACCACTACTCCTCAAAACTATCAAGGTCATTGAAAACAAGGAGAGAAACTGTTACAGCTGAGAGGAGCTTTAAGCGACCTGCGGATTAAATAAAGTGTGATGTCCTACATTTTGGAACAGAAAAGAAACATTAGAGAAAAACTGAAGAAATATGAGCAAAGTATAAACTTAGTTAACAGTGTATCAATACTGGTTCATTAGTTGGGACAAATTGATTCTGTAATTGTAAGATGTTAACAACAGAGGAAACTGGTTACGGGGTGAATGGGAGCTTTCAGTGCAGTATTTGCTTTCTTTCTGTATTTTATTTTTAAAACTGTCCTAAAAATAAAAGTGTATTTAAAAACACACACACTGCCTTTAACCACTTCTGTGCTGAACCCAAGGTTATTAAAAAGTGCTTTACCCTACATTAATTGTATCTAATTTAGTTCCAAAATTCGGAGTGATTTTTGAAGACAGAGAGCTGGACAGTCATAAACTATGTAAAGCACAATGTGATTTTAATGCTACTAAAAAGCAAAATATAGTCATCACTCGATATCCCAGGGGGATTGGTTCCAGGACCCTCAAAGATACAAAAATCTATGGATGCTCAAGTCCCTTATGTAAAATGACATGGTATTTGCATATAACCTGTGCCCATCCTTCTATATGCTCTAAATCATCTCTAAATTATTTATAATACCTAATACAATGTGGATGCTATGTAAATTGTTGTATACTGAATCTTTATTTGTATTTGTTTTTATTGCTGTCTTGCTATTTTTATTGTTTGTTTATTTTTTTTTCAGATATTTTCAATCCAAGGATGCAGAACCATGGATACAGAGGGCTGCCTCTATGTATACACCATTTTTAAATGGGATGTGTCAATCAGATGTTCCAAATCCCTTCACTTAATGTTCTGAATACAGTGGGTGCTATAATACCAAGTAAAACTGATGATAAAAAATAAAAACTACTACCTTCTTTATACCTAATATGTTAGAAACATTAATATGGGATTTAGTGGGTATTTGTAAAACTTGCAGCATAAAGCATATAACGTCACCATTTTTGTAATTTAGACTAGTTTCATTTTAAAGCAACAAAACAATACAGATTTGTTGACAAACTATGTTACACTAATATACTGTTTGGCTAGGACTAGCCAGCTAAAAGGAAAATGTCCAAATTGAAATAAAAATGTTCAAATGAAAACCAAAGAAAATTTTGTTTATATATTTCAGAAAAAGTATTCTCTATTGGAAGAGTATTTTATAATGATAAATCAGTTCACAATCCTTTTAAACTCTCCTAATTGTAAAGCATGGCTGCTATTATTAACAGGCTTCGATGTTTTATATGTTTTAATAGCTTTTACATATTTTTAAAAACATCTGGAACACTGTCAGATGATACAGTATTTTGAATCATAAATTATGACTATCACTTACATAAATCTATTGATGAGCTACACATTTTTTACATCTCACCTTTCTAATGGATTTATTTTAAAAAGAACTTCACATTTTATTGCTGATTCATTTTATACTTGCCCTCTTTTGAACATTAACATTAGTTTAAAAACAAAAATTCCAATGATGGCCTGAAGTAACAACAGATCTTTAGAGTCCTTATACACTGGCAGAAGAACCCATTGAGCAATTGAATTCTTTGTATTGAAAACTCAGTGTTATCAAAAACAGAAAGCAGGACATGTCTTTAGGGCACGTTGCCATGGAGCATAATTCCTTCAAGGACTACAAACCATAATAGTCCTATTTCTTAACATTATTTTTGTAGCATTCATCAAGATGTATTACAAACCCTACCAATTTAGGGACAATGCCTTGCCTTTTCAAATGCATTCATACTGGGTCTTAGAATCAACTCCATTTTAGAAACTAATTAGTTACACTGACAAACTTTTAAGAATAGGGCTATACAATTTTAGAAAATGTCACCACTCTTTTGTAAATTAATGATATGTTCCCCATTGCACAATAATAGGTAGTTATGAGCCTTTCCTCTTTATCCTGTCTCAGTCATTTAGTTACATCTACCCTGTGCCCTCCAGAGAAATTCATGGTCTGTCACCCTACTCATTGGTGTATAGATTTATGGATATTTCAGCAGTCCCTTCATTTTCACATCACTAGGCAACTCTTTGGAGTTTAAAAGAAACGACAGACTTCACCTGAACATTCAGATAAGTATCCTCCAATTTCAAAAGTCTATTTTCTTTCTGTAATCCCACTTTGCTTTCATTTTTAAAGAAACACACAGCCTGAGACACCTTTGCATTATTAAATGTACATGCAAAACATTACATTACTATGCTACACGTGGCTAAGAAATTTTAGTATTCACAGGATTATGGTAATTAAGTCTTCCTTCACATTGGGTGATGTGACACTTGCTTGACTATAATGTCACTCCACCTAAAGTCTGTGTAAACAACATTATCTTAGTCACTCAGCATTACATTTCCAACTGTGAGAAATATTACAAGGTCAGAGTGGACAAGAATGTAGGTAATCCCAAAGAAACAGCATGTAAATGACTTGCTCAAGGTTCAAACTGGGTTTTCAATAATAAAATAAAATATTTTATAGTAATATTATAGTAGTAGTATCGAGATGCCATCCTTGGCAAAGCACATGGGTATTCTTGAAGTCAGTGGTCAAGACAAACGTGTCCATGGTGTTGACGTTTTTTTGATAAAAGATAACAAGCTTTGTTTGCCAAGGCTTCGTTCAGACTAACAAAAGTGGGGATACTCAATAAGGAGTAGTTCAGGGAACGACTGCAATTGGTTTTGTGAATAGAGATCTATCAACGTCTCAAATACATATAGCATTTCTGAATAATGCAGGTGATAAAGGCCATATGACAATGCTCATATTTCCTCCTTTCTTGTTTTAATAAATACTGAGCAACTGCAATATATTTTTTAAGGAGAGTACTAATTTCCCAATAGTCTTGTCAGTTACTTGGTGAAATATGTCCAAGGAGTGTTGTCTTGAAAATGTTCTGACCTACATCTTTGAAACTGTATTAAAGATTTTGAGATAGCTTGTGTTTTAAGTGATTTATTTTGTGTTTATGAAAAAAAAAATTAGATAACGCAGTTGAATCTCCACATAGGATAGGTAGGATCTAGGCAGAAATACTGTAGAGTATCTTGGCAGAGATTTTGATTCTCTGAACTAGTGGAAGCAACACAATAAAACAGTGGTTTCTAGAGTATGCTTAAACTAAAAACAGGATGGCAATTAGCAAAAATAGCAATGAAAAGTCTTAAATATGGGCTCCACAGTCCGTTAACAAACAGGCCCAAAGCAACTTACGTGGGATTCTCTAGGCTTATTGTTACATTTGGACAATTAGGTACATGTATGCACATTGTATTAATCTGAAGATAATTTGAACAAAGTGTGTGAACCACAATTTTCTTGTAATACCTGGTGTTGAAACTCTGTAGGAGGTCAATTCACTTTTTAGGAATGCTATAGTCAAAACATTTTCCCAGGACTACATATAGAAAGAAAGGTCTCTAAGAATGTCTTCATCACAAGAGATTAACTGATTTATATTTTGTTTGCCAGAACTGCCACCTTCCATAAGTAGAAGCTTTACTCGTAACCAGTGTTCAATGTCCTCACAGGTTAAGTGTTTTTTTTTAAGTCATTGAAAATAACAGATATTCTGTGCTGGCAAGAGGGTGTGTGTGTGTGTGTGTGTGTGTGTGTGTGTGTCTATGAATGTAGCATATTTGCAACTCTGAGAGTTTAAATAAAATCAGTTTCTACTGATTCCCTTTTCTACTTTAATCTCCTATAATATTAGACGGTTTGGTTTCTAACTTAGTGGTCTTTCCCATACAGATAGAATCTAAGAAAAGCTGAAAGTTCTGTGTTAAACCTCAGGATAAAGATCTCAAAAAAAAAAAAAAAAAAAAAAAAGATCCAGATCTTTCAAATAAAAAGTCTCTCTCCAAACACAAAATCTAATTACTTACCCCCTTATTCAAAAAGAAATAAAGGGGGCACGTGTCTCAGGACCTCCTGAGGCTGTTTCATGGGCTCGTGTCCTTAGAAAAAAAGAAAAGAAAAGAAAGAAAGAATATACAGAGTCGTCAACCTGAGTCCTCTCTCTACTTTAAGTAGTTATGTGTAGCACCATAAAAGTACTGCTGGAATCAAACATTAAATGAGCTGAAAATCTTGAATATTTTCTTCTGAATCAGAAATGTGCATAAAAAGAGCTTGAAAGCAAACACAAAGTCATAACAAATAGTTGTTGAGCTTTCATTGTTTTTTATTTCAGCATTTAGAATGTGATGCTTTGAAATGGGAAAAACTGAACATGAATTCAAAATCATATGTCACATCTTCTCTTCCACCATCCACCCCTAACTGTCCTTGAATTAGAAGAAATGTAAATATAATGACGGTAAAGTTATGATCTTATTAACTGAGCCAGAGAGAGTGTTACAACAATTTTCACAAATTGACCAAATTCAATTTTCTCCTTATGTTTTATGCACAATAAGTAAATTATAGCTTCAAGGAAAAGGGAAGATATGTATCATAGATCAAAGCATATACTATTTATCTAAGAGATTGTTTAGTCTAATACTGTAACTTAAAAGATGCAGCAACTGAGGTCCAAAGCCACAGATTTATGTGCAGAGTTAAGTCCATGGACTTATGACTCTTTTTTTTCCCCAGAGCTCTTGCTGTTACACCATACTGTCTCATCAAATGAAAGTTTATGGGAAAGTGCTGGTAACCTAGACAATACTTTACAAATTTAAAATAGTATCTTTAATCCTTATCTTAATTACATGTTTTAAGATGAAGAATAATGACAAAAATAGTATTTGTAAACATTGTTATCTGTGCTAAGTGATCAGAATCAACATTTCATATGTATGCATATAATCATAAGAGAATAAAAAGAATCATTTTTTCTTCAAATAGATCGTTCATTAAACATATCTACTACGCTGGCAATAATGTGAGGAAATGGGACCTCTTGTATATTGCTGGTAGGAGAGTAAATCAGAACAGCTTTGGAGAACAATTTGGCAGTAACCATTAAAGTTGAAGACACACATAGCCCACAACCTAGAAATTGCATTTCTAGGCTGATATCCTAGAGAAATACTCCCATATGAGTGCAAGACATGTCCATTGCAGCACAGTTTCCAACAAAAAATTGGAAACAACCTAATTATCAACCTATGGATATAGGAAAGAATTATCAAATTGTGTTATACAAGGTAGTATAACAATTAAAAAAATGAGTGAACTAGACTTATATGTATCAATATGGATAAATCTCAAAAACATAATGTAAAAATACTTAAAAAGAATAGTATGATATCACACCAGCTTGATACATCTTAAAACACAAAAATAAAAAAAACACAAAAATAAAAAAAACACAAAAATCAACATTGCATGTTGTTTGTGTATAAATACACACATAATTTTAAAAAGACACAGCAATGATACACACTGATTTTAGGATTAGTGGTCATCTTTCATTTGTGAAATAAAAAGGAGATTATTGTTAGTGATAATATTAATGTTTCACAGATACAAATTTTTTTCAGATACAATATTTAAAATTAAACCGTGGATTAAGTGTAGCAAAAAGTAAACCTGAATATTGATCCACAAGTTTTTCTCAGTATTTCCTGTGGTTTCCTTATTTTTTTCTTCCTGCTCTATCTGAACTATTTTATAATTAATCTTGCTAATTTATTACACCATCAAAATGATGCTACCAAACTTGATTTCTGAATAGAAATGTAATTTTTCAATAAGTCATTTAATATATAACAGTAAATGAGGTGTTTTTCTAATTAGCCTGATTCCATTTATAAAATATATTGGCCCAAAGCATATGAGCCTTGAAACTAGACTGCTTTGATTCAAATGCTGTCCCTGGTATTTATAGGCTGTATGACCTTGGGTAAATCATTTAACCTTCTCTGTGACTCAGTATCACCAACTGTAAGACAACGATTATAATTGTAGCACCTATCTTATAGAGTTGTTATAATGATTAAAAGAACTAATATGTGAAAAATCACCTGAACTCACGTTTGATAAATGTTAGATATTATTATGTCTTGGCGAAAAAAGAGGATTAATTGTTCATCAATATTTTATCCTGAATTATCTTATTTATATGTCTATGCTGGTCAAATGCATCAAATAATCACTCATTTCTTAAATTTTCTACCTTTGAGGATTAACCACTTAACTAAGGATCCTTAATTATTATAGTTTTAGTAAACAAGTTTCATTAATTAATATATTTAAACATATTGCATCCCAATCATGTAACGGATTACTTGTGGTCAAAACTAGCTGATGATCTGGAAAGGGCAGCGCTGTCTACCCAAATTTTATTTAAGTAAACATCAGCTATTTTGCACATTGCCATATGTGTTGACCAGTTACCCAAAAATTTCTCATCTTTCACATGTGTTTGTGTTAAATCTGCAACTAGAATGATTTGTCAAGGAATGAGATTTTTTCTAGTTTATTTAGGATTTGAGATAATGCCTTCAATTCTTTCTCTTTCTGTTTTTACTTTTCTTTTTAAAGTTCCTGACTTTCTCATCAGAAATGAAAATGTTAATTTACCATCCTCACTAAGGATTTCTGGTACAGATCATTGTGACCATTAAAGCAGGTTTAACAGTGGGGTGTTTTTCTTTCTCTTTTTCTTTTTTTTTTTTTTCTAGAGAGATTGGAATTTAATTGTTTCCTTTTTGGACAAATATGCTTTTGGGTTGCCAGTGATGAAAGGGGCATACAGATGTCAAAAGCATTGTAGCACAGTGGGATTATGTGGTAAGGTCCACGGCAGGACAGACAAACAAGCAAAGTCTCAGATCAGTCAAACAGTTACCTTTTAATAAAATCTCAGATGACCAACTTTGTTTTATCTTTGCCAATGCCTATCAAAAGTTCAAATGAAGTTTTGTTGTGTTAACTGCTTACATTTCTTTTATTTCTTATTTTAACCATTTGTAAAAATAAAGGAATTTCGCTAGATGGAATTGGGAATTTGTTTAAAGGCAAGCCAATTTAAAATAAAACAACACATGTTATACACATGGCTTTCTTCTTATTAAAACAAAATAAATTGGACTTTAAATAGAAACCTTAATTAATTATGTTATGTGATGAGAACTATACTTAAGTATTCTTTTGTGGACATGGCAGGAATAATCTGTTTCATACTGCATTTCACTGATAACATGAAAGCAAAAAAATACTAATTTAATTTTAATTTTCAAATCACTTGAAGGAAAAACTATATTGCCTATTTTGAAGTAGTAAAAAATAAAGCCCACAAAGCACATAACCACCATTTTGAGTACCAGAATAATTATTTGTAAGCACTCCCACTGGTTATTTATTCACCTTATATGAATTTTCCATGATCAAAGGCTTTAGGTGCATTTATAACAAACTGTGATTCTTTTTGTAATTGCAATACCTTGAGGACTCAGAATTTAGAGCAGAGGTCGCAAACTGACAACCCATGGGCTATATCCTGACCTCAGATGGATTTTGTTTTGCCTGTGCAGTGTTGCTTTTTTTTTGTTTTGCTTTTTATTGAGTTAGTTACCAACATTTAAGAATTGGAGAATTTCATGTAAAAATCGTAATTCCCAGCTTCTTTTAAAAAGTCAGATCTTAACAACACTGAGCCTGCATTCCCACATGGTAATAATCAGCCAAACTGAGTAATAGCCACCACTTTGGAAAAGAATATATACTCCCTGGTTCACCATAGTCCCCACCACTCTATATTGCTTATAGTCTTTCATTTATGTTACAGCCTTGCCTCAGTAGGCAGTAGAGTTTGTGACTCTCCTGGTTTCTCTATAGTTTATGTGAGTGACTTATACTTTCAAAAACACTTCATGGTTTTTCTCTGATTGCAATAAATGTAAAAATATTATATATATATGTACATATGAAAAGTATATTTTGATAATCCAGAAATAAATCTATATAGTTATAAGTTACTGCTATATTTAACGAAGAAAGAACTTGACTTAATTTGCTTATCATTTTACTAGAAAATCAAAAATAAAGTGAAAGCCAATTTCAATGCCTGAATTCAATTGCATTCATATAAAATCGGAAACACTTTCAATATCCAAGCCTAGACTCAAAACATAATCCATTTACTATTTTACAGTTAAACTCAGTCATTAATAAAATCTAGTAGGTTTTAGTCTCCCCAGCATTGATATCATTGTCTAACAGAAAGTTTGGCACTTAAGGAGGCACATCCACTGCTTCAGGTCACTTGGGTATTATTTAGTGTGCATGACATGTAAAACTAACTTTTAATATAGAAAATGTAACAGATACTAGAAACACCACCATAGTGATGTTTTATTTTGTATATTGAAAACCCAGGATAAATCCATGGTGTAGTCGCCATCTCCCCTACAGCTCCATGACATTTTTCTTATAGAAAAATGTGGATAAAGCCTGCATCAAGGGCAGGCCTAAAGAAAGGGGCAAAAAAAATCACCAAAAGTTAATGTAACCTGAGAAAGAAGTGTGGAAGAGAAGAGGGGCATTACCGACAGGAACTATCAAAATATATTTTAGGATCATGGGTTCCCCTCCTTTGCCCTTGTCTCTGAGTCACTGTGTGTTCTTTTCACCACTACAACCTAAAATGTCTGAAGCCTGGAACAATATATTATCTCTGATTGCCCTTTTACTAAGATTTTCATAGATATTTTAAGAGGTTTCAAGTATAAATCTTCTTAGACTTCCAAATATTTATTTAAAATATATTAGAAGAAAACAATTTAAATGTTTTAGAACTTCTAACATGCCTACAACACATATCTGTGCCTAATACTTAGAATGACTCAGAAGATTAGAAAGCCAGATTCTTTTCCATTATCCTTGTAGCACACTTAATAGCCTGTGCTGCCCTGCAAAAGTGAATGTACCTTCCTAAGCATTCCAGAACAAAGGGGCGGGTGGACATCTGAATAACTTCCCCATTATTTTACATAGGTGTCATAGTTTTTATGTCAGTGATTTCACTTTTTCTTATGAACTGAGGATTAAGCAAGACTCAGCATTTGCTGCTGAAAATTTTAAAGGGCTCTACTTTCCTACCTTAGTGAGTATAGTACAGGGAACAAGATTATGAAAGTGTGGCTGAATCTGTACAGGCTCCAGGACAATCTCAGGAATTTGATTTTTAAAAAATAAATACATAAATACCTGTTAACAGCTTGTTTTCTTGTCATTTGCCTCTTCCTTCTAAAAGGAGAGTGTAGCAGAAAATAAATAAATAAAACTGGTTAATTGAGAGTTCTGGTTAGTTAGCTTCCAATTAAGCAAGGCTTTATTATATTTCACAAAACATCTTCCTAAATTCTGCAGAAATTTTAGATAGGTTACACACAATGAAACACCAGCAGGGAAGAGCACATAGAAGGTAAGGAAGCCTGAATTGCTATTAGTGTTTTAAATATATGAATAATGTTAGCACATTTCTAGTATAATCCCCACTGACTAAAGAATAACGTGAAATGTCATGTGGTTTAGGGCTTTTCCATATATGAAGACAAAGAAATAAGGTTATAGATTTCTGTTGAAGAAAGTGGCCTTGGGTCGTAACAATTCCAAAAAAATTCAGCAATATTATGTCTTTTCCCTCTCTCTCAAGAGCCTTCCTTCCCATCCCATTAGGTATTCCAACATTTTGGAGGGAAAAATCCATTTCTCATTTTTTCTCATCTTTTATTTGGCCAACAGGATGATGAAAGTAAGCCAATATCAATGTTGTGCTTATTTCCTAAACATGGAGCCATTCATCTCCGACAGATCACTATATACATTTTTCTGGAGCATACTGAATTATCTTACATCTTCCTCACAAGGGTTACACATGCACATTCACATACACACAGACACACACACACACACACACAGTCATACATACATCCACACAAAAGAAATTAACACATACAAAAGAGATCCATTTTAAAAAACACATAATTAGCCTTGTTAACAAAATAATTATTCTTTCCAGCAGTGCAGTAACTCCCAGTGTTCTCCAATCCTTTAATAAAGAACAATGAAATCTAAAACGACATGCAAAAAAAACTGTGAGGACTCTAATGTGGTTCTTTTAACCCTTAATGTACTTCTTAGTAATACAGAAACGGGAACCTTCCTATATTGCCCACTACAAATATATGTGGTTAGTTCATCACCTTTTTGTTGAACAAAAACAAAAATATCATCTTTTTGTTTTTGTTTTGTTTGCTTTTAAAAAGCAACTCAAAGTCTGTAGAGAGCTTTCTAAAAAAAAATGAAAATATATCTGGGGTTGCTGGGGAGATGAGGTAAGAGTGAAAGTGAGCCTTTTTTCGCCTACTCTTACGTTCTGTCACAACTATTTGATTTTGCTTTACAACTCACTCACCCAACCTCTTCTGAGGTGACGCTTTTCTTAAATAAAATATAATCATACACACCAAGTCAGTGATAATGCATCCTTCCTTATTTTAATGGGCTACATATGACTGGATTTGAGGGCATTTTTTCAATTTTACTAAAGATCCCTCTCTTTTTAAACAATAAAACTTTCTAAACTCAACAAACTTTTTTGGCTATCACTATATACATATATATATAAAATATATATAATTATACTATATAAATATATATATATAATTATACTAATCCTCACCAAAATCAAAATCATTTACATCTCCTATGGCATGAGTTTCATAGGTTAATCTTAGACTCTGAAATCATTGACTACAGAAACATTCGTGTTAGAATTATTCAATGAATATATAAACACCCATGAGTTAACTGTCCTTTTATTAACAATTTAAAACTTACAAAATTAGGAGTTTACCTTGATATTTGAAAATTTCTCATTTATCTTGTCCAGTGTAAGGAATGTACTTTACAATAGTACTTAACAAACTAGCTATAACTCTAGGGCTTTAAGGCCTACAAGTTAAATAGATATATTTCGTTTTTGACATTCTAAGTAAAATGTGACTTCTATACTTCTGAATTTGTTCTTTTAGTGATATCAATTAATTCATTTTAGTTTTCCTTATACTTTGCCAAATAATCAACATTTTAGAAAACTTTATTGAACAAGCAGATGATGATACTAATATTATCAGCTCAGTACAGAATAGGTTATAATGTGAAAAAAAATCAGTGGGTTCCCTGGAGTTGGCCCAAAATGTTTTGTATTCCTTCTATTTCCTCTTTGCCTACTAAAGTTTTCTTTTTGCTGCCCCTCTCCACTTCTGATTCTGGCTATGAAACAAAAGTCATGATGAAAAGGCCTGAAATTTACTAAAATGTGTCTTTGTGGCTGACATAACATATGTTCACATGCTTATAAAGCCACTAGCAAAACAAGGAGTACACACAGTCAAGAACGTTGTGGCAAATACAATACACAATATACAACTATCACCAACAGAGCTATTAGCAACTGAGGTTTTACAACATATAGTGGTAAGTAGTGAGGGTTCTCTACACAACTCACTAGTTCCAATCATCATCATGATTGTACCGCATTAGGACATTGATTAACCTTACTGTAGAGAGAGCCTTCCCGTATGCACAAGTTATGACTAGAAGGTGATACTACTCTGGCTGAGACCCAAGAAGTGAATAATTGAGAGCTGGCTTTATTTAGAATTAGTCAAAGTCATTTTTACCCTGTACCACTGATAAATAAATTTTCATACTTTGATTCTTCCAACTTTGGGCATGTGAAATGTGAAGCTCAACAAAGTTAACGACAGTGATTGCTACCCAGCGTGCTCATCTTTGATTGGAGTCAGTTTAGTATAAGAATCAGATATGATATTCTCACTTTTGAAACCTAAATTTAGCCCACAGAATCTCATTTAATAATATAGAGAAACAGCATGCGAGACACATGACAAGAGGCAATAAAATACCACATAATAAGGAGTCCAGTTAAAATGTCAGGCTCATTTAATTTAAGTATTTAGGTCCTTTTTCAGATAAATTTAAAAATCACTATCTAATATCACATATTATGTTCAGCCTCTGATGTGAAGTAAACTAAAGAGATTGTTCCTTTAGTTTGATTCTTCAAACAAAGGAAAGTACTTCAAACAGAACATTTTAAAGATACAGTCAACTTTTGGAATTATCTACTGCAATGGATTTCGAACTGGATTCTAAAGAACTTCAGTGAAACTGCTAATGTATAGTAGAAGGAAAAATAAAGGGAGCAATTCTCTTATATCCTTTCATTAGTGCAGCTCTTCCTTTTCCTATGTAACATAATGGGGGTGCCTAAACTATTTTGGTTAACTACCTACCACCACCACCACCATTTAACAGATGAGGAAATTCTCCCTTGAGATGTTCAATTATTTCGCCAAAGTCGCAGAGGAAGTTAGTGTCAGATCACCCAATATACTGACCTGAATGACAGCTACTGCCCCTACATTTTTAATCCTGCTTCCTCTACTGTATATTAGAGAACCACTTCTTTAATGTCCTCCCAAAGACTGTCATATCTGTTTTATCCTCATGGGGACATAATAAGGTTGATAAACATTACATATATATTTAGATAGAAGAAGAGACAAGATTTGTGGCTCCCTTGATCTCTAAGCCAGTGATCTTTCTGTACAGAGCTTTAAAAATCAAAACATTTTACATAAAATCTGAATTTCAATGTGCTTATACACTCTTGGTAGGAATGTAAATTAGTTCAGCCACTGTGGAAAGCCCTTTGGGGATTTCTCAAAGAACTTAAAAAAGAACTACCACTTGACCCAGCAATCTCATTACTGGGCACATACCAAAGGGAAATAAATTTTTCTACCAAAAATACAGATGAACTCGTATGTTCATCACAGCACTACTCATATTAGCAAAGACATGGAATCAACCTAAGTGCCTACCAACAGGGAATTGAATAAAGAAAATGTGGCACATGTATACCATGGAATATTACACAGCCATAAAAAGAATAAAATCATGTCCTTTGCAGCCACATGGAAGCAGGTGGAGGCCATTATCCTAAGAGAACACAGGGACAGAAAACCATATACTGCATCTTCTCACTTACAAGTGGGAGCTAAACACTAGGTACACATGGACATAAAGATGGCAACAATAGACACTGGGGACTACTAGAAGTAGGGGAGAGGAAAGAGGAGCAAGGGCTGAAAAATTGCCTATTAGGTACTATGCTCTCTGCCTGAGTGGCAGGATCATTCATACCTCAAACCTCAGCAACACGCAATATACCCACGTAACAAACCTGCACACGTACCCCCCAAATCTAAAATAATGTACTCCCGAATCTAAAACAAAAGTTGAAATTTTTATTAAAAAGAGAGCTCTGGCAATACTGGTTTCACATTCTTACTGGTTTGGCACAACTAGATGAAGTAGATTAGCAATGGCTACCCTATAAAAAGAGCATGCACTCTACCGTTCCCCACAGTTCCCACAATTTCTTATGATCTTATACCTGGCCCTCTTAATGAATTTATGTTGAATTTATGTTATTTCCAAGGTCCCAGGCAGAATATGAATTTTATGGCTGCTATTTTAAGGGTTATAAGTGTAATTTACCCAAATATTAATCAATTTCCCTAAAGAAAGTATGGGATTTCTGAAAACTTCCATGTGAGTATAAGGTATTGACTGAAGGTGTACTAAGAGTGCTGAATCATCTGTCTACCTACAAAAAGTCATATGTACTTTTATTAATGAACAAAGACAAGCCTTTGACCTCTGAAGTTGACATCCATATATATAGAATAGCACCTAAAGCAAGTTGCATCAGATAAACATAGATTAAGAAGAAACAAATTCTGATTATGCTCACAAATACAATATCATTCAGAGTAGAAACTATATATTTAAAATTCTAAAAGATCAATAAAAATGTTCCCTATGCTTTGGAATGGAAGTCAGCTGTTGACATATACTGCCATATTTTGGGGACTACTAAATTAGGTTTCGGTTGCCCCTTACACAGGTAACATCTTTTAGTCATGCAATTTATTTTTCTGGCCCAATACAATAAACAAAATGTCTATTTGCTAATAAAATGTAATAAATAAATGAAGTATAAGTCAAGCAATGCTTCCCCACCTCCCATCAGACATCATCAGTAGGGGATAAATTGCCAATAAATATGTGCTGGTAAAACTTTTAAAAGTTATCTTTGAAGACATGACCAAATCATGTTAACTGTTGCATTTCCACTGTTGGAACTTTTAAAGGTCTTTCCTCACTCTTAGATGATAACTTTATGCATCTTATATAACAACACTTGCTCCACAGCAGCTGGTTTAAAGCCGTTTAATCACTTTAGGAATCCTGAAAAATGTTTGGCAAACATATATATTAACAGAAAAAAAAAACCTAAAGATATCCTTATTTTAAAGGTATAAAATTAATAGCCTGTATATTTCAGGCCTATTTAAGTTTGTAGGAGGCATGCAAACAAACGCTTTGTCTGTTAAATCTCCAAATACATGATTTTCCGAACCAAGGCCCAGACAATTAAAATTGACCATTTGCTTCCTCTCAGAATTTTTTTTTCCTGTAATTATTTGGGAATAACAAAAACTTTGGTTATATTAAGTATTTGCTGCTTCTGATAAATTTTGATGCACACACTTGAGCCTTTTAAAAATCAGTGAGATTTAAAGTCAGAGTCAAGAGGAAAAAGAAAAAAAATTGAATATGGGATGGGGTGGTGGTGAAGATAAATGGGCCTGTGGAATTTTTTTACTAGTTTGTTTGTAGGAGATAGGGTTTTTGGTTTTATATATATACACTCTTGTATTAACATAGAGTGTCAATATAACTCAAAGAATGCAAGACCCTACGTCAATTGTCTCTGACAGATTATCCTTTATACAAACAATATTTTGTTGGTCCTGTCCGAGGAGCCTCAGCAGTTTCAATGATATTTCTCATATGTCCTACAAAAACAAAGAATATCAAAAATAGGATTACTGTTCACAGCATCAAATATCTTTTTCAAGGCAATGTTCATTTTAAAAAATAGAATAACTTGCTCTTCTCATGGTACAACAATAAGTGTTTCAATATGTGTGAAATAGGAATATATGTACCATCAAGGATGATGCCCATTAAATATCTTTAGTGGTACTATGAATGTATACCAAATAGTATTTTCAATGATATTCTTCCACATATTCAAATTCAGTAAATATCGGTCACATACATAAACTTTGATTATTAGCTAATTTGCCTGAAATCATTTCTGTCGTATAAAGCTTTAAATGTTAAAATTCCTCAAAACCTTCATAAATTTTAGATCACTTAATGCTATGTCATCTTTGTCTACAATGTTTCTGTTGGAAATTTTTTATCTTTCAGTCTTGCTATTCATGTTTGTAGGTTTGGCTAGACATCATGGGTGACCTTTGAATTGTGCGCTTTGATCTGCATAGGGGTTCTTGCCAGCCTCCGGTAAGGGATTTTTCAGCACCATTACACTATTTATATTTCATGTCTTCCAGTCGATGATCATGTCCTGCTATTGTGTGTTCAGAATGACTCACAGAAAACACTAAAGAAATGCTTCAGAAGCCAAACAAAACATTTATGGTAGATATACTTTGCAGCCCTTAAAACATTGGACACAATTACCGCTTTATCAGCTTTTAGCTAACTTTGTGTTTGATGGTTTGATATCACACTGAGACAGTAGTAAACTGGATTACTTCCTAGTTTTCTGCCTATGTGGAGAACTTGGTGTCAACTTCCAACCCTGAATTGCTCATTAAAATGATGTTTCCTTCCTAGCACTTATCACAATGTGTAATTATTTTACCTATTTACTTGTTTTAGATCTACTTTTCCAATGAGAATGTAATCTCCATGAGATAGTAGGTTAGGTTTTATATTTGCTGTTTCATTCCATCGGCCCACACAATGCTGGCATGCAGTAGTCATCAATAAATATTTGTCAACTGAGATGAAATTAGACCTTGTGAAGGGACACTTTACCCTTATTCAAAATCATCACTGTAGAGTCTTTAAGCTTATTTTTAATGAAACATATTTTGAGACTGTATTTCTACTTTGCAGTGCTGATTAACATAATTAATTATGATACATGATTTGTATAAGAAAAGCCATGGTGTTCTAGAATCTGAGTAAACTTTCTCTGAGTAGCCACAGTTTATCAGAAACTTCGTAAGTCCAAACTTATAGATGGCAGCAAATATACTGAATTATTGATGGATAAAAATATAGATTCATTATAAAGCTGTTCATGGAAATAAATAATGCTGTAAAATTTATTTGAATTATACCTTAACTTTTTCTAACATTTGGCAAATTGGTCTAATAAAGCTTAAATTAGATGTGAAAAGCAGTTCTGTAAGCAGAACTCAGCTAAGCTGTTTCTAAGAAAATGAGTTCATTTGCCAATTGATCATTCTGGTAATCCTATCTGGTTTAGTGTAGCTGCAGATGAAGACAATCGAGCAGGGTCAGAGCAAAGGAATCTTGGCCTGGACATGCTCTTAATGTATTACTGGGAGTCAAAAATGGGAATGAAGAGGATTACCGATTTGAAAGTCCATTAAATCCCTTATATTCATCTCCTGACTTAATCCCTGACAAGGATTTTAAAATAAAATAAAATACAGTAAAATAAAATATTTTAAAATAGTCTAAAATAGAATATTTTAAAATAAGATAAATAAATCTATTTTGAAATCTATTTAAAATCTATTTTAAAATAAAATAAAATCCATGTTCCTTACCAATTAAGAGACCAGAGGCAGATATTTAAAATTACAAATTATTATCTTTCAAAGATATATGTTTGTTTACAGGTTCAAAATCTCATGTTTAAATAATAATACCACTTGTTGTATAGTTTTACAGTTAACAGAGCATTTTCTCTTCATTGCCTAATAGAATAAAACTATTTTGTGTGCAAAAGTAGATTTGAACCTTCATATAGTTTCATATGTAATATATACATTAAAATTATATATGTAGAAAGTGAGAGTGAAGAGTTTTTAATCTGATTCAGTATTCTACCACTTCTTGTTAATATTTATCTATGTGAATATGACTGAATTACTGTTTTATCTTGACATTTTTTTCCTTAATAAGCTATGTGACTTTTATGCACTGCAAAGAATTAACTTAAGAATCAAAAAGGCTGAGCATGGTGGCTTACATCCATAATTCCTCGAGACCCGGAGTTCATGACCCGCCTTGGCAACATAGCGCAACCCCTTCTCTACAAAAATTTTTTGTAATTAGCTGAGCATGGTGGCACATGCATGTATTCCTAGCTACTCAGGAGGCTAAGGTAAGAGGATCGCTTGAGCCCAGGTATTTCAACCTGCAGTGAGCTATGATTGCACCACTGCACTCCAGCCTGGGTGACAGAGTGAAACCCTGTCTCAAAAAAAAAAAAAAAAAAAAAAAAAAGAAAAGAAAAAAGAAGAAGAAGAAGAAAGAAAGTAAAAATATTGACAAAAGCTCTTCAAACATGCTTATAATTGATATCTAACAGTTTGCATACTGATCCCATAGAGGCCATATTTATCTTCACACCTTATCAAAGCAGATTCTTAGTTCAATATTTATTCTACAAATGTTTAGTGATCATCAACTATGTACAAAAGGCTCTGTGCTATGGAGGATACAAAGAGAATACAAAGATCTTCAACCATAATATCTTACATCAAGAATATTGTGATCTAAAAAAAGAGAAATTATGACCACAAATGTAATGTTGAATATCTGTGAGTGATAAGCACCACTTGATTTCCTGGTATATAGTAAATACACAAATACATCTGATTAATGAATGTTGAATCCATGGATGAAATTAAATTAAGTACTATAACAATTTATAAGATGAAAGTATCACTTTTACCTGAAGTGGTCAATGCAGTCATTATGGGGGAGGTAAAATTTGACTTGGGTCTTGAAATAGGTTTTAAAGAACAAAGACTGAAAGAGGATAACAATGCTTTAGGAAATTAAAACTGACAAGATGCACAGAATGGATTGTTATAAGAGAGTGTGTAGGTGAGGAGACCAAGTAGGAGGTTACTTCAGGGTGGTGGAGATGAAAATCAAAAGGAAAGGACATGTGCAACAGAAAGTCTAAAGCCAACATTAATATGACTTAAAGCCTGACTTATCATGGAATAAGTATAGAATGGAACAAAGGAGAACTCTGAGCTTATAACTTTGTTTCCATGAAAAATTATTTTCCAACTTTTGAACAACAGCCAATTCTGAACGTAACAGGGTTAACAGAAAAACACTGAACAAGGCATAAGGAAACTTGGGTATTGGTCCCAACTAGGCCATTAACTGTGTCACCATTAACTGTGTCACCGTGAGCAAATTACTTCCCCTCTCGAGATCCCAGTATACTTCTTTGTAAAACCAAGGTTGAATAAGTTGATCTCTCCAGCCCATCATAGCTTAAAAACCCTGTAGTTCTCTGATTCCTAAATTGTTGGCTACCTGCCTACAATATAGGTAGATTACATTGAAAGTCTTCTGAGAGGTCAGTGACAGTTGCAGTTTAGTTGTCACTCCTGAGACATACCCTTTTTCCTCTGATTTAAAGTTATTGCATGCCTGTTAGAGGTATTCAGCTAACGGGCATTCTCTTCTATGTTTCAGAAAAGCACTGTCTGAAAAATCCTTTAGACATTTTCCTTCATAGAATAAATCAGTAGTGCATTATTCTGTCTGCATGCTACAGAAAAATGGTCTTGAAAAGCTGAGAAGCTCCGATGTTTGTTTCAGCAAGTTTTTCTTCTACTAAAGTTTATGCATCTCTTTTACAATAATCTATACTATAATAAAAAGCATTGTCTATCTCTATGTACATTGATGTGTTTATATTATTTTCAATTAAATCTTAAATTTGCTCTTTAAAAGTCACAGAAACTCAGGATTCTATCCTGTCTTCACAGCTCATATCCTAAGGTCAATCTAATTCTCTCTTTCAAATGCTGCTCCTTTTAAAAAAATATGGTGCATTAGTCCATTTTGCTTTGGTATAAAGGAACACCTGAGACTGGGTAATTTATAAAGAAAAGAGGTTTATTTGGCTTACATTTCTATAGGCTGTACAAGAAACATAGTGCCATCATCCGCTTCTGGTGAGGCCTCCAGAAGCTTATAATCATGGTGGAAGGCAAAGGGGAAACAGGCATGTCACATGGCAAGAGGGGAAGCAAAAAGGGGAGTGGGGTCGCAGACTCCTCTCAACAACCAAATCTCATGTGAACTCATTACCATAAGTAGGGCACCACCCCATTCATGAGGGATCTACCCCTACAGCCCAAACGCCTCCCACCAGGCCCCACCTCCAACATTGAGAATCACATTTTGACATGAGATTTGGAGGGGACAAACATCCAAACTATATCATATGGTAGCCAGAAATAAATGTAATAGTCTAAGTGGGGTTATTAGGAATGTTAACAATCTTATTATAAGTCATGTAGCTATTTAGGTCTTTGTTATGACCATGCATTCAGGTAAAATCAAGGCTGTCATTTATCAAGAAAGTCTCTATTTAATTTTCATTTCTCCTCCAGGCAGTTAGTTTTATCTTGAACTTTCTGATTGGATAATTCTTATAAAGAGAGTGAATGAATTAGATTATTTGCCTAACAGTTCCACAGAGAAAAACATGCCACATCTACTGACTGCTAATTACTATCCCACTTCATCCTCCTTAGATAAAAGTGAATGGACATTAACAACATGTACATTTTCATCTATTAATATGTTCAACTATTACCTAACCCCATGAGTGTGCATTGATTTTCATCATTTAAAATGCCAACCACAAAAAGGAAGACCCAGAACTAATGGATATCTCTTTGCAGTGTGTAGCAAAAGACAATGTACACAAAAACATCTAATTATAGTGGTGTGAAAAGGTTGTTATAATGAACACTTAAAAGAGCTGTGAAACTTTCTGACCCCTACCTCTGCTGTGAATAAGTTACTATATTCTTTTCTAATAATAAAATCGGGTCAAATAACTTGCTAATCTTTGACACTGGTCACTTCATTTTTTAGACATACAAACTGAATTATGACTCCTACCTCTCTGCTCACCTGGCAGTTTGTGTGTGCCTCTGTTATAGAACTCAGTTACATGCCTGTCTCCCTCACTAGGCTTCAATTATTGAAAAGAAACAAAACCTAACTACTAAACACTGCCTGGAGAACAAGAAAAGTGCAAACATTACAAAACAGTAATAAAGCCTTTAGAAGACAAGTGTTTGTTTAAAAGTCTTTGGGGCGATAGTACTGACTTCAAATATAACTATCAAGATAAAAGCTCATTTTTTCCAGGTCCTATATTAAGTCTTCAATGCAATGAAAACATGCTTTTTAATGGAAATTAAAAATTAATCTGCATTTTTGTTATGCTTATTATTTCCCAAATACCGACGGATACTGTTAAAATCCTCATGAACAAAGTTTGAATTTTTTATATTCTTTGATTGTAATACTTTTTATCTTGTTGCAATTCCATACATTTTAAATTACAGGAAATTTCCTCCAACTGAAATGTCCTTCCCTAAAGACGATTGTATTCCTTTCACTCTTCTTTATTTAGTTTTCTGTTTTCTCAAAAGTGTACCACATTATCTGTTTTTTTTTTTACATGCAAGTGTTTTGCCTTTATCTCTTGATCTCAATCAAATTAAAGAATAATTTTCCCTTGGTGGAAGTCAATATACTGACACTGTCTCCTATATTAGGTATCAAATTTAATGTTTTAGCAAAATCGAACAAGTCCACCAATATGTCTCCAAATAAAATGTACAATATATGGGTATCCAGGGAGTTTATTGAAGTATAAATTTCCTAGCTAAATCCATGTCGAGGGGTATGATGAGAATTAAACAAGTACCTATGAAGATTGTTAGCCATTTCACTGTTAGTCATTCTGGCTTTACGTCGCTAGTGGGTTTTATTCTACCTTTTCAAAAGCTATCTGTATTATTCCTTTGGTATAGTTACCCTTTTATCTTATCAATTACTAGAGGTTACTCCCGTAACTCTCTTCTAAAATAACACATGAGCATCTTCTTTATTCAAATATCTCTTCCAATATGCTCTCTTAAGTCTAAAACTTCAACAGGCACGTATTTTTTTCCCTAAAGTTTCATCAGTTCTCATGCCAAAGGGTTTTAAAGAAAACCGTTACTATCCACTTACCTCTTAATTCAAACAAATTTTTAAAAGAAAGAAAAAATGAAAGAAAAGTGCCAGAATAGAAGAAAGAAAAGTCTTCCTCTTTCCTGTTGTGTGAATATTAATTATTGCTAATGGAGATGATTTAATACTCCCTAGCATGGGTTGGGGGTTCTACCTTCCCATCACATCATGCTTCTCCTCATGTCTCTAAAGTCACCCCTTGTTTAGGATTCCTTAGCTTTACCTTCTTTCTCATCCATGCTGTATAAAGTGTAACAGTCTCCATACCGCAATCAAGGAATTTCGGATTGCTTCCTCATCTCTCCAGGGCAAATAGGCCTTCCTTTATTTCCCATCTATGCATTGTAGCAATACTATATGAGATTCTTAGTCTTTTACTCTGCTTATTTGTGAGGCCCTTGGTCTTATAGTGATCACATTTTGAAGAATGTCTTTGTATCTGTGAATGCCTTCCCTTAAAAATCACATCAAGTGGCAATGAAAGACCACCCACTTATTCTGAAGATGCATTCGTAGTATGAAACAATACATTTTTGCCATTCTCACAAATAGCATGTCCTTATTACCTCACACTCACCATTTACCCATAACAATTGCGGCAAACAAAAATAAAAAAATTAAATAGCAATGCCATGCAAGATAGGCAGACAGGTCTTACATTCTTTACATACAAATTACAGAGCATTTAGGAGATGGAGAAAAATGCTCAAAGGTGTTTAGAGTCTTGGCTTTCTTTTAAAGCATCATTTTCTTTAAAGGCTTTTAATGGGAAAGAAACTCATTTCCTATTTTAATAGTCTTTAAGTGATAAAGCCAAAAAATAAAAGAAACCCCAGGAGCAGCAGCAGAGGATAATTTTTTAACTATAGGAAACAAAATATTTTTAAATTAGAAATGGCTGTTAATCAAATAGCTTTAAAAATTTTCTTTACATACTATTATGGTTCATCCATTTCATCTGCTCAACATAATATGTACATAGAATGTAAACCTACGTACAAATATATATGTGTTCCAACCAGAGAAATAATATCTTAATACCAGATCCCACGATATTTCCAAACTATTTTTCAGAAGAAAATATAATTTTATAATTAACTGTCATCATTAAAATTTCAATTTTGTTCTCTTACTAGAAGAAACTGAATTAAGCAATCATGTATATTTACAGTTGAGTACAGACAGAAACAAGCTGTCTTTATAGCAAACTTTTGAAAATCAGTTATAATATACTTTTGACAACTGTTAAATTGTTATAATTATGAAATTTATCTCATCATGTTGTCATATGACAGTATCAATAGGATCACATACATGATCAAATTATTTTAATGGTAATCCTATAATATTTCAGCAAAAACTTTTGCAAGATACGGAGTTGTAAGAAGGATGATTACCAGACAGAAAATTTTCTTTGCAATTTATTTGAAACACCAAGAACACCTGAAAAGTAACAATGAAGCATAAAGTCAATTTCTCTTTCTCTAATTGCTATCTTTTAAAGAAAAGCTTTACAAAAATCTCACTCTAGATAAAGCACCTAAATTTGCCACTGAAACCCTAACTTATTTGATATACCTTAAATATAATCTAAACATACATTACATGTGTAACTGGGAAATTTTCAGTAAGGAAAAATACTACTAAATAGGAGTAAATTCTAAACAATATGAATTATTGTCACATATTTTTTCTCTAAAATCAGCTTTTCTTCTGATTGAAAATTGGTCAATATTATGAACTAGATTCTGGCATTATTTTCCTATACTTAAAGTACCCAAAGTGCTTTGAAGCACTGAGTTTCAAGCCTATGTCACTTTACTAAAGGATTTTTGCTACTAATGAACTGCTCCTCTCAAAGCTATTATTATGATATCAAGACTACAAGTATTATCACAATTAAAAGTAAGCCCAACTGTTAAAACTAGAATATGGTACTGAAAAATCACCTGTTTAGCAACTGGCACATCTACAATATTTTAGAGCCACTATCTTTTCAAAGTTCAGTAGCTTGGTGACATGTTAGAGTAATTAGCAGTTTTGTTTGCACCGGCTCTAGAAAGGGAGAGATTAAATGTCTAAGAAAACATTAAGTGTATATTTTCCTTTCACTTAAGAAAATTATTATAATGTTGTGGGGGGAATGCCATGGAATTAGGAATCTGCTGTCATTTCCAAGCAATTCCCCCAAGTTAATGGTGGAATTGTGTTTTAATTGTGGATGTCCTGTGAACCCTTTTCAAAACAATCCTCCTTTTTAAAGTTTTCTATTTTATTTAGTTCATCACCTTAAATTTGTTTTGATTTCTTTCAGTGGTTTTGGATAAAGCTAATCACCTCTACATTTTAGCTATTTTTTTAAGTTTATTTTTTGGCTATCTGCTTTTTCTGTCAGCTCAGTTTTGTGTGCATGCGTGTGCAGTTTAATAACTTATAAAATTAATGCCACTAAGAGGCTCTCATTTTGTCTCTGAATTTATACCTTAGAGTAGAACTAAAATCCTGGACTGAAAGTTCCTCATTCATATTCGTCCTGGTCCATAATAACTGTCCCACTTCTGACTGACTTTTTATTTGAATATTTAGGTTTAAACAGTATCTAGCATTGTTCTAAATCCTTATTTATTTGAATATTTAGGTTTAAACAGTATCTAGCATTGTTCTAAATCCTAACATTTGCTAAACATTGAGTAAATACTTACTGAGTGAAAAGGGACAGTAATCTAAGGATTTTTGTGATATAATCTCAGTATGTTTTTCTACAGGTATGATCATTTATAGGTATTAAAGAGATTTACTAATATAGATGAAATTTTACTGTTTAATAATTATTGCAATTGTAACTGTCAAAATAACACCTGATAAGTTAATTTTCTTATTTCTGAATTTTAAATGAGTTTGGAGGTCTCCAATATATTATTGTTAAAGGTTGCAAGATAAATAACTTTGCATCTGCCATATTTAACTTAATACCCAGAGGAGAAAAATAGATATATTTTATTCTACTTCTTCCTGTTCAACTGAATTTTCATTTTGAAATATTTGTAATTCTGTCAAATGATGTAAGTTTGACACAAACTGCACACCATGTTAAGATATTTTACAAAAGAAGACAATTTATTAAGTTTATATCTTCATGTAATGGTACAAATATGCTAATACCTTTTGAATAAAAATGTATTATAAAGTCTTAATAGCATCAATTAAATTCACTGTATCTTGTCAACTTGCAAATAAAGCCCCTAAACACTGAACTTAAATATAAAACTACCTTATTTTACGGAGAAATAAAATATTAACAGAATGAATGATAACCTTACTATGATTAGACACACTGAAACACCACTGGATTGCTCAAAATGTAGATCCTGTCATGAAATATCAAGATAATTGTTGGAATTCTCTTTTTGAAATATTGGTATAAAATAATGAAATTATCAAAATTATTCAACTGCATCTTTTATTTTGATCATATGTAAACTGAAAAATGTATCATTATTCCAATAACCATCATCTTCAGATATAAATCATATTTTTAAAACCTATGATATTGAGAAATATTCATAATTTGCCTTTGGCTACCTTAAACACTCCATTCAAAACAAAGATAAGCAGTAGGTCTACACACAAAATAGTAAAATTATATGCATTTATACAAGTTACATATTGTTTGCTGAAAAAATGCTATAAAAGCAGGTACACTTTAAAGAGTTTTTCAAATTTTAGCAGATTGCCAGATGCAGTAGAAAAAAGATAAGCTCTTCTTTAACTTCTGAAAGTTTATTGCAGGTTTTATATGTGTTTCAATTCAATAATGTTTGTGTTAATGGTAGGTTTTTTTAGGGTTCTTCAGAATAACAATCAAAGCATATAAGCATATACCATAACTCAAAATATGCTCAGCAACAAAAAAAAATGCACATTCTGGATTATCACTCAAAAATAAATATTAAAGTACCATTAAAATATTATTTAATATATAAGTTTCATTTCCCTTAATGCCATTAGGGCAAAAATATTTTTTTAAAATACATTGGTTATTTATCTGAGTTCAAAATGTCTGTCTGGGAAATCATTTAGTTTTTTTTTACGAAAACTTTTTACGACCAAAGAGATAAAGATAGATTCAATTCTTCTCAGGAAAGGATAGGAGATGGATTTAAATCAAAAAGGAATGTACATTAGCTGCAGGACTTTGTAAGAATCATATACAATTACATAAATGTGTCGATAGGGTGAAAGCATGTATTGGGTTGATATGATAAAATGTAAAAGTGTGTTTTTTCCTTAAATATTTATAGGCTTCTCAAACACTGAAAAATCCAATGACCTTATTTTCTTGGGGAAAAACAAAAGAAAAAGAAATTAATGAGAAATGTCCATTTTAATATATGTGCTTGAATGTATGTATATGTGTATATGTTACCCTCAAGTTCCAAATATCATTCCCACAATGTTTTATAGAAAAATGCCCAACAGAATGAAAGTGTGGGGCATAAGGGGAAAATCCTTGGGAAAGAGATCATTCTGTAGGGTGGCAATGATGATGATATATAAACATCTGATTCTGTGTTACTGTCATACAAAGGATTATAGTGATTTAAAAAAAACATATAGATGTATAATACACTGTTCTGGATGCCATATAAATGAGGAATATTTAATTAGAGGGAAACAATCTTTGAGAAACCAAAAATCTAAAATAAACAGAGTAGTCTAGGCCACCTAGGGAGACCCTATCTCTACAAAAATAAAAATAAAAATTATCCAGGCATGGTGACACGCATGTATGGTCCCAGCTACTCAGGAGGCTGAGGTGAGGAATAGCTAGAGCCCAGGAGGTTAAGACTGCAGCAAGCGGTGATCTAGTTGCATGCACCACTGCACTCCAGCCTGAGCATCAGAGCAAAACCCTGTCTCAAAATAAAAATAAAAAATAAAATGAACAGAAGAATCAAATGTACTCGCTGGGCAGGCAGAAGGAATTTTGGTCAGCTAAAGTCTGAACTTAACACTTTCTTAGCTTTCTCTTAGTTTTCTTTTTTGTTTTTGTTTTTGTTTTTTAACTGAGACAGGGTCTTACATTGTCACAAGGCTGGAGTATAGTGGCACAATCACGGCTCACTGTAGTTTTGACCAGCTGGGCTCAAACAGTTCTCTCCCCTTAGCCTCCCGAGTAGCTGGGACTACAGACATGCGCCACGGTATGCGGTTAACTTTAAAAATTGTTGGTATAGATTGGGTCTCACTATGTTGACCAGGCTGGTCTCCAATTCCTGGCCTCAACCAATCCTTCGGCCTTGGCCTACCAAAGTGCTGGGATTACAGGCTTGAGCCACTACACCTGGCCTCTCTTGGTCTTCTATGTGACTACACAAGCTTAGGCTTTCTTTCCCTGATCTAATGCTATTAGAAAATCATGCACTCTAGGATAATACAAAATGTCACAGATTATGGAAGGTGGCTATTTTTAAGGTATAGTATCAAAATGTAATTCAGTTCACAGGTGACATTTCATATGAAACTAGTATTGCAATATATTTTTATCTAAATTTTTCATTTGACTTTATATTTTATTTTGAATTTGATAATAACATTTATATTTCTCACCAGAATCAACATAAATTAATTTTAATTGTAATAAAATTACCAGTAAGAAATTAAAGGCACTCTTTAATTAAATACACACATGCACACACACAAACACACACACACACACATAAGACCAAATATAATGGTTCTATTTCTCCCTTTCTCTGATGCCACATTCTTGACCAATATATAACATCTACTAACGTGTCACATTCCACTGGCTATACAATCTGGCTCTGTGACAGTAGCTCCTCATTTTCAAATCTGATCTGAAAGTTTTTTAAACTTCAATGATACTCTGCAGGCCTAGCTTCTTATCCAAGGAGCTCAAGGTTCCCTCCAAATTCAGTTACTAGCATATGTCAGATATAGGCCAGTGAAAACTGGCCTTTTGTGGAAAGTGCATCAGATTTCAGTCTTAAACAACATGTTTATAGCATCCTTTCACCAGTCACTTGCAAAACTGAGACTAGAATTTTTTTTTCTTTTACCAATCAAGAATAACCAAAGATGAGCTGGGAGAAAGAAATAGCTTCTATCAGGAGTTTCTCCACTACCTAACCTTGCCATCTTGCCACTGGGTATTGCTTCTGGTCAAGATTCTCCTGCTGAGTTTGCTCCCCAGCAATTGTAGATAGCCTAATGATAAGAGGGTAGAAAGAAGAGGATTATCAGCAGGGCTTGTAGGGGCATTGCCATCACTCCATAATTGCTTCCCAGCTCTCTCTGGGATTGTGTGTGTGAGTGTGTGTGTGTGTGTGTGTGTGTGTGTGTGCTTGTGGCGGGGCTGGGATGGCATAATTTGGAAAACACATTTCTATCTCAGGTCAATCTACTTTGAATAGTACTTAAAACTAAATAAGAACAAGCCCATTTAAGCAAACAAGAAAGTGATTGGAAGAAACACATACACTCAGAGAACTCTAGCTAGAATACAGATCTAAACTGATTTTTTTCTATCTCTTACAACTTGGCTGAAAGACAGAATTATTTCTAATGAGATACTTTATATAGAAATATTGCTGTACAGCAAATATTAAATAGCGGACTACTCTTGAGTCTGCTCAAATTACAATATTTAATAAAATCCTGCAGGAAAATACAAGACGATGAAGTGGGAGAGGACATGACAGGGACGATGAAGAAAGATAAAACAGGGTGGGTGAGGAGGAGAGCAATCCAAAAATGTAGTGTTCCCATTACCTGTACACACCCACACACATTCCTTGTCTGCCCAACAAACTTCTAGTTGTCCTTAAAAACTCAGCTCAAGCGCTGCTTTCTCTGTCCCTACAAGACTGACCTAAGCCCTTGATTGAAGAATGAATGGGAGAAGATAGTCATAAATACTTTTATCTGATGGATATGCCGAATAAAACATGGAAATACACAAACAAGATATCTAGTAATATCCTTTCATCAGTTCACTCCATTTGATCAAGCACACGTATATAAGTGAATTTTATCCTTTGATTTCCAGGTTAAAGAAAGAATGAGTTGGAAAGCATATATGTAATACTAAAATATTAACTTATTAAGGCTGTATGTTTGAAAAAGCCCAGAAAAATGCTTAATACGAATGGTATTACCCTGTTCTAACTTATTAAAATACACGAAGAATGTCACATAACAGAATTTTACTCATAGGATAAAAAACATTACCTTTGTAATATGACCCTAAAAGTTACACTAGCTTATGTAAGGAATACATTTATCTCTATGTTTCTTATGTTTTCTTGTAGAGAGCCCAGGTTGCTTCACATGTGAAAAACATTGTGTGCCCAACTAGTTTAAAGCTCTATAATGCAGAAAACATATTCTTTGTCTAGTCCCTAAAACTAAAACACAGAACTAAGTGTCAAAATATTTGTAATCCTATGTATTATGCATAATAAAAATAACAAATGCAGGAGTTTGATAAATACAAGTTTATTTATTAAAAAGCAAACACAGAATATAACTTTTAAAAGGCACAGAGGAAATCCACTCAGAGGACCATTTCAAGTAAGCTTGCATAGTTGGTTGTGTTTCTAACAATGATTTTGTTTTTTTTGACTTTTTAGTAATGGCCATTCTTGCAGGAGTAAGTAACTTGGATGGAGCTGGAGGCCATTGTTGTAAGTGAAATAACTCAGGAATGGAAAATTCAATACAGTATATTGTCACTTACAAGTGGGAGCTAAGCTATGGGTATACAAAGGCATACAGAGTGATGCAATGGACTATGGAGACTCAGAAGACGGAGAGGAGGGGAGAAAGGGATAAAAACCTACATACTAGGTACGGTGTATGCTACTCCAGTGATAGGTGCACTAAAATCTCAGACTTCACCACTATATATTGCATCCAAGCAACCAAAAACTTCTCCTTGCACCCTAAAGCTAATGAAATTAACAAAATTCAAGAAAAGAAAGTAAAAAGACAGCTTGAAAAATATTTTCAACTCATATATCTGCCAAGATCTAGAATTTTTTTATTTTTTTAAATAAATTACAGAACAACATGAAAAAATAAAAATAAAAATGATTTTGTGATTCCATGCTCATGGATAGGAAGAATCAATATTGTTTAAATGGCCATATTGTCCAAAACAATTTACAGATTCAGTGCTATTCCTATCAGACTATCAAGGATATTTTTCATAGAATTAGAAACAATTCTTCTAAAATTCGCATGGAACCCAAAACGAGCCCAAATAGCCAAAGCAATCTTAAGCAAAAAGAGCAAAGCTGGAGGCATCACATTACCCAACTTAAAACTATGCTACAAGGCTACAGTAATGAAAACAACATGGTACTGCTAAAAAAAACAGACACATAGACCAATAGAACAGAATAGAGAACTCAGAAATAAGGCCACACATCTACAACCATCTGATCTTCAACAAACCTAACAAAAACAAACAATGGGGAAAGGACTCCCTATTCAGTAAATGGTGCTGGGATAACTGGCTAGCCATATGCAGAAGATTGAAACTGGACCACTTTCTTTCACCATATACAAAAATCAACTCAAGATGGATTAAAAATTTAAATGTAAAACTTAAAATTATAAAAATCCTTGAAGACAACCTAGGAAATACTATTTTAGACATAGGCTCTGGCAAACATTTCATAATGAACACACTGAAAGCAATTGCAAAAAAAGCAAATATTGACAAGTGGGACGAAATATTAAACTAAAGAGCTTTTGCAAAGCAAAAAAACTATCAACAGAGTAAACAGACAACTTACAGAATGGGAAAAAAAATTGGCAAACTATGCATCTAACAAAGGTCTAATATTTAGAATCTATAAGGAACTTAAATAATTAAATAAGCAAAAAAGAAACAACCTCATTAAAAAACGGACAAAGGGCATGAACAGACCCTTCTCAAAAGAAGACCTTTACATGTGGCCAACAAGCATATGAAAAAATACTTAACATCACTAATCACTAGACAAACGCAAATCAAAACTATAATGAGATACCATCTCACTCCAGTCAGAAAGGCTATTATTTAAAAGTCAAAAAATAGGCTGGATGTGGTGGCCCGCACCTGTAGTCCCAGCTACTTTAGGGGCTGATGTAGCAGGATTGCTTGAGCCCAGGATGCCTGTAGTCTCAGCTACTTTAGGGGCTGAGGTGGGAGGATTATTTGAGCCCAGGAGGTGGAGGCAGCAGTGAGCTGAAATTGCACCACTGCACTTCAGCCTGGGTGACGAAGTGAGATCCTGTCTCTAAATAAATAAATAAGTGAAAAAATAACAGTGCTGTCAAGGTGGCAGAGAAAAGGGAATGCTTATACAGTATTTGTCAGAATGTAATTAGTTCAGCCACTGTGGAAAGCGGTTTGGAGATTTCTCAAAGATCATGAAACAGAACTGCCATTCAACCCAGCAATCCTATTACTGGGTATACACCCAAAGGAATATAAATCATTCTACCATAAAGACATATACACACATCTGTTCATCGCCACATTATTCACAATAGCAAAGATGTGTATATGTATGTACACCATGAAATACTATGCAGCCATAAAAAGAACAAGATCATATCCTCTGTAGCAAGATGGATGGAGCTGGAGGCCATTATCCTAAGCAAATCAATGAAGGAACAAAAAACCAAATACCACATATGTTCACGTATAAGTGGGAGCTAAACATTGTGTACACATGGACAGAAAAAAGGGAACAATAGACATTGAGGCCTACTTGAGGGTGGAAGGTGAGGATCAGAAAACTACCTATGAGGTACTATGCTTATTATCTAGGTGACGAAATAACTGTACACCAAATCCCCAAAACACACAATTTACCCATGGAATAAAATTGCACATATACCCTCTGAACCTAAAAGAAAGATAAAAAGAGAATATTTAAAATATAGTGAAATAACTGTAGTGTTTCATTTTGTTTTGTTTTTGAGACAGTGTCTCGCTCTGTCGCCCAGGCTGGAGTGCAGTGGTGTGATCTCGGCTCACTGCAACCTCCGCCTCCTGGGTTGGAGCAATTCTCCTGCCTCAGCCTCCTGAGTAGCTGGGACTACAGGCGCCTGCCACCATGACCGGCTAATTTTTGTATTTTTAGTAGAGACGGGGGGTTTCACCAGCTTGGCCAGGCTGTTCTTGAAGTCCTGACCTCAAGTGATCCACCCGCCTCAGCCTCCCAAAGTGCTGGGATTACAGGCGTGAGCCACCACGCCTGGCCTGAACTGTAGTGTAAATAAATCAAATATTTCAATTTAAAAATAAAAATGATTGTGAGGCATTAGATGCATTAGAACCATGATGAGAAGAATCACAGAAAAATAAAAAAAATTACTGTAAAATGCAGCTTCCCATTCAAATTTACCACCTTAATCAGAATGAGATCAATTTGATATATAAGAGTATTTAACCAGACTATCTTCGAAAGCTCAACTTGTTCTTGTCCGTTTTAAGAATTAACAGGAACAAAAGTTAATAACTGACTAAACTCGAGCTGTGTTTATTAATGGGAAGGGTTCAGGGAAGTGCTGGGAGGAGAAGGGCGTGGTCCCTGGCGAGGGCTCCATTCCTGGGCCTGTGCCCAAGGACCCAGGTGAGGACAGGCACTCCTGTTTTCGCACCCAAAGGTTGCATTTTCCAAGACAACCCTGGCCTGCCACGCCCGCATCCTGTGCTATAAAAACCCTGAGACCCTAGCGGGCAGAGATACAAGCGGCTGGATGTAGAGAGGAACACATAGGTGGAAGAGCACACCAACAGGTACCGGCTGACACCAGCAGGCCATCAACCACCGAAGCGAAATGACGCGGAGTTTGTCCCAGGTGGTCGGTGAGAGCCTGACAGCTGGGTAGCCAGGGGAAAATCACTTTCCCACTCCATCCCCCTTCTGGCCTCCCCATCCACCTCGCAGAGAACTACCACTCAATAAAAAACCTTGCACTTAAATTCTCCAAGCCCACCAATGATCCAATTCTTCCGGTACACCAAGGAAAGAACCCTGGGATACAGAAAGTCCTCTGTTCTTGTGATAAGGCAGAGGGTCTAATTGAGCTGATTAACACAAGCTGCCTACAGATGGCAAAACTAAAAGAGCACACTGTAGCATGCCCACTGGGGCTTCGGGAGCTGTAAGGATTCACCCCTAGATGCTGCCTAGGGGTCGGAGCCCATGCTCCCCACAACCTGCCCGTCTGCCTGCTCCCTCTAGGGGTTATGAGCAGCGGGGCACCAGAGAGCCACATCCCCATCACAAGCCCTGCGAGGGGAAAAAGGGAACTTTCCCTGGTTCACTTATAATGACAAAAACATTAAAGAGGGGAATACTTTATAAAACAAAGTGCTCAGGTTCACAGAAGTTAACATAAGTTATGTCCACCTTACCAAGGAAATGTTCCTTTTGTTCCATTTTGAAGAAAATGGCTTTATTCGATTAAAAAAAAGAAAATATTAACTTTACCTCGAAAATCCAAAATGTACTCCAATTTCCCTCAACAAATTTAGCAAATATGAATTTTGCAGATGATGTATATGGCTGACTGAATGATTCTGTAACAAAATGCATCAGTAATAGTATAGAAATGGCATAAAAAAGGAAATAAACTTTTTCACCCCATATGACTATACATTTATGGTTCAGTTCCAAGGTACCCTGGAAACAAAGGCTAAATTGTTTTATATGCAAGAGTTTTCCAAATAACATGTTAAGTAGTACAAAATTATTGGAATGCTTAAGTCTATTCAGAGCTTTAAAGAAGAGTTCAAAGGGAAGTTGCATCCATCTTCACATCTGAATTAACTCTGGTGATACCATGCACAATAACGGTTTCAGGTTTTTTGCTTAGCACCCAATAAATTCACTTCTATTACTCAAGGTCAAAAATCTACACATTCTGAGTCAATATCACTAAGTGTAGATCTGTCATCCTAAATAAAGAAAAATAAAACATCACATCACTCATAAACCTAATGACAAAACAGTAGATTTTTGCAACAGTCCAAGATGATAAGGGTTTGTGTAGGAGGTTCTCTGACTCTGTCTGTACATGAACTAGACTTTTACTAAGAAAAAGACGGGTGGTGGGATGGTGACTTGTAAACAATGCGGCACGGTGGAGGCCATGAGCTTGATTCTCTCTAGAAATATATCTGCATTCATTATAATGGGTGGTCTTATGAGTGCATCCGGCTGATATGCCTTCCTGAATGTATATTCAACAACGACTTCTGTATTTATAAAAACAAGCTGTCAACAGGCTTAAGTATCAATACTTAACAACAGGAAGCAAAAGCTGAGAGGGAAAATAAGATCTGCAACAGAAAGTTTATAAATTATAAGGAACTTTTCCTCTTAGCATAAACTGATGGAAGAAAAAAACATGAAATACTAGTGTCCCAAAGTGTATGATACTGATTAATGGAATAAACCTGTTTCTGTATTTGAAACCAAAATGTTGTTATCTCAGCTGCAATAGCAACATTTCTGTTTCTTTAAAATGGAATGGTGAGTCTTTAATTATTAAACCAATTGTATTTAGCAGATGGTCAAAGAAATGTACTTTTTAAAAGTTGCCCAGAGGGTTATATAAATGAACAAGCTAAAACAGCTGGCAGCTGGTGCATGAAATCAATAATGAGAAAATGAGCTCTACTGTATCTTTGTTTTCATTGTCTGGTTGAAGACAGTGAAGACAAGAGAGTGAGAGAGAATCAACTTGTAAACTTTACAAATGAGCTGAATGGCTTATGTGTATCTAATTAGAAAGAGACAAACCTCCTGGAGTGAGACTGTAACTATAGAAATGGTGTGTGTGTGTGTACGCTTTTGCGTATGTGTGCAAGTGCACCCACGTGCTGAGGGGAGAGGAATACAGAGACCAAATTCTCTTTGCCGACTACTTCAACTATTCTGTCGTGGGCAATTCATTGCTTATTTTATGGCTTGGGAAAATCCAAATTGCACTTAATCAGAGCGAAATACTTTGAGAGACAGAATAAGCGATGCTAATGAAATAATGATGATTTGAATATTGATGGTTTTTCCTTGCTTGTTATTGTTTTAAACAATTTCAATAGTTAGAATTTCTTGAATAAAAAAATTCTCTCTGGGCATCACAGAATTCTTTTAAGACTGACTAGTAACTACTTCTACCAGAAGAATCACTACCCAAAATTTTCTATTAATTTTTTCATAATGATAATTCTTTATTATGTATGGCCAACTGCAAATATAACTGTGTTTAACATTACAAAACAGTCCTCCATGAAAACATTGTCTAGAGAGCACTAAACTTTTAGAGCATAAAATTAAAATATAAAATAAAACAAATAAAAGTATACTCACTTCCCTAACCTTATAATCAAAAACTACTGTAATAATTTATAAAGGTACAGAGGGTATACTCAACTCTAAAATGAAATAGTCTATGCTCCCAGTGATTGTGTGTGGTCACATTTCTTCCACAAGGTTTCAGTGCATACAATCACCACAAAAAAAGTATAGGGGATCCATATTTTAATTCATCTTTAACAGAACAATATGTAATTTGGATGGGGAAAAGGGAGAAACACTATTAAAACTTTATGAACTTATACTTTGAATATATAGCGAGAAAATAAGAAACAGATTTGTAGTATAGAAATAGCATGCATGCACTATTTCAGCTCAAGTCAGCTGTTTTGTTTTTTGGGGTTTTATCTTAACATGAAAATGGAACATACTGCTCCAACCCATGCTATTTTAGTTTATAGGATTTTATCTTCAGAAGAAAATGATACTCTCAGCTCTAACTTAGATCAGTTTTTTTTTAAATGACATGGAATGGATAGATATCTATAAAATCCGAAGCTCTAAGTTTGTCCTGAGATGAGAAAGTGATACCTGCTGTGGGTATCAGTAGTGCAATGCAATTAACACTAAATTATTTGGTTTTTGCTAAAAAAAAAAATGTATCCCTTAGCAAAGAAAACTCTGTCTTTCAGCCTGCAGAGTCAGAGAAATGGTAGCAAGATGAATTTATGCCCTGACTAGGGGTTGGGCAAATTATTGTGTACTGTGTACTAGTACTCAAGTAAATATGTTTTACCATCACGGCAATTTTGGCAAATATTAGATTAAAAGAAAGAGGAATGTCTTATTTGATGTTGCCAGTACTTCAGTTTCCAGGTCATCACAATCTGGGCCATATTTAAAAAATGTAAACAAGGTTTTTTTCATCAGCCCAATTTACCTTCTGTTAGTCAAACAGATTCTACATAAATAAATCACAATCATCATTTTCAATTATTTTTCTGTTGTCAGCAATACTTGCTTTTAATCATGCAATATAAAAAATGTAGATTGCTAGCAATAAGCATTATTTTTCCCTGTTCTTTTATTTAGGGATCTTGAAATAAGCATCTAAATGTTACTCATAGCAAAACTGTAAACTAAAATGCCCTAGAATAATAAAGATAAGGCTGTCTCATTTTGTAAGGGAAATGTCTGCATTCTTGGGTAAACAGGAGACACGCATAAATCCAGCCTTGCCTTGTCAGGCAGTCTGTGAGACTTGAGGCTGCATGGTCCATTATATTTACTAAAAAATTTGATAAATTTATTGAATAATACTAAATAAAACTTGAATAATACTGAATTGCTTTCGCCTCTAGGAAAGGACATTTTGATTCAAAATATGTTTCATTTCTTTTTCTGTACTTCATTGATCTTTTCTTTCGTTTTTCCTTCTCTTGTTTATTCCTTCCTCATAATTTTCTCCCTCTCTCCCTCCATCTTTTCTTTACAATCTTTCCTTCCTTTCCTCTTCCTTCTATTTTTTTTCCTGCAAGGAATTTAAAAACACAATTTAATTCATGTCAGGAAATCTATTGATGGAGAGGTCTTGCATTCTTACTTTTAATCATTTAATATGTGAAATATTAAACTCATGGAGTTACTATAATAAGGTTTATTGGCCATGAAAAAGAAGGCATGACAAAACCTAAATACTTCCCATTTCCTGAGTCCATAAGGATAAAGAAACCACAGCTGACATATCAACTTCATCTGGATAAGGACATTTTTTCCTAGCAACCCTGCTCAGTTAATTAAAGATATATTAAGCCTTTGAATTACCACTTCTGTGGGGAAAAAAAGAGAAATCTTATAGGAAAACAGGAAATAACTTGAAAGGCTTAATGATTTAAGATGAAAGGAAAAGTAATATAATTGTAATACTGCTCATTCAAGTAAGACTATGGAATTCCTTACCATAACTACTTTAGAGTTTCCAAAGCAGGTTATCAGTAACATGAAATCCAGAATACAAGAAAACACAAGTATTTACAATTTAATACTCATTGAAGGTGGTTGAACATTAATGGGCTTAGAAAGATAATCCTGTAAAAAGAAGTTAACCAGAGAGAAAGTTGTGAAATATATGTTTGGTCCCTAGGAGCAATGAGACAAAGGGAAAGGAGACTGTCAGAACCCTGAAGCTCATGCAGAAGTATTCAAATAAGTCACCACAAGTACATAAGAACAGAAAAAAATATGATAAAAGTAGTGTTTAGGCAAAAGCATCTATCTGCAGGATTAGAAAGGAAAAGTGACTGTGGACAGAAGCAAAGGGGAGTAGAAGTTGGTGAAAGAAGTTCCCAATATGAAGTGAAGAGAGCCTAAGTCAGAATGAAAAGTAAGAATATAAAACTAAAAGGTATGATTTATCTAAAACACATTGCAGAATAAGTGTTGATAGTTCTTGTTGATACATTGGCTAAGAGAAAAAACAAAAAAGTAAACATAAGGTTTCAAGCCTAGAGACTTAGAAAAATTAATAATGTAGAGGATATTAACAAGAGGACTAAAAACAATATCAATTTTCAGCATAATGTGCATTTCAATGTGTGTGTGTGTATATACATATATGTATATATATGCACTTCCAAGTACCTTTTAATTTAGTCTACATCATTAATACTTTGCTGTTTGCTGCTTCTTTCCAGTGTTCTTCCAATGATGGAATTTATTTATTTATTTAATTTTATTTTTAATTTATGTGGGTACATAGTAATGGTATATATTTATGGTATATATGAGACGTTTTGATACTGGCATGCAATGTGAAATTAGCACATCATGGGAAGTGAGGTGGCCATGCCCTCACGGATTTATTCTTTGAGTTAAAAACAATCCAATTACACCTTTGAGTTATTTAAAAATGTACAATAAGTCATTATTGACTTTAGTTACCCTGTTTTGTATCAAGTAGTAGGTCTTATTCATTATTTCTCATGACATTTTTGTATCCATTAACCATCCTCACTTCCTCCCCAGCCCCCCACTACCCTTTCCAGCCTCTAGTAACCATCCTTCTACACTCTCCAATGATAAACTTTTTTAAAATATGGATCCAAGTTTCCACTATGTGTCCTCTATGAAATAGATGGCAAATGTTTTAAAATTATATCTTCTAAGGACATCGATATAATAAATACAAGTTTACAAATAATTTTATTTACATTTTTAATTGCTAATCTTTGGGATACACCCTCAATCTACAGCCAAATCCTTAATAAAGACCTTACCCTTAAAGTCTCTAAGTTCAAACTCTAATGGGTAAAATGCCAAGGATATTATCACTTTAGCTGTTATTCTTGACCTTTACTGCTTGGGCTACATTCTCTCTTTTCCTCTAGACAATAGATGACTGCAGAAGAATGCTGCCTTTGAAAAGTAAATATTTCTTCCATTGAAAATGATTAGAAGACTCTATGCATGTAATTTCTCAAACTCTAAGTCACAGTTCTGGGCAGATGATGCAAATTGGTATTGATGTCATAAACATACTCAGACCAGTGACTGATAGGGCTAAGTCTCCAATTTCCTTGTCAAGAACTGTTATTATAAGCTTACTATCTGAAGTACAAGAAAAGACATCAAACAGCTCTGCCCAAAACCACTTTCAATAACTTGTAAATTAAACATCTCTCCACCAGAAGCAGGCTCTTTTCCCACTCAATAATGGATTCTTGATTGATATATGCTTTTGTTGATAAAGAATAAGCCATTACCCAAATTCAACAGTAGTACAGGCATACCTTAGAGATATTATAGATTAAATTCAAGACCATCCTAATAAAGCCAGTATCACAATAAAACAAGTCACACAAATTTATGAGTTGCCCAGTGCATACAAAAGTTCTGTTTACACTATACTTCAGTCTACTAAAGTGTGAAACTGTATGATGTCTAAAAAGCCAATGTATATGTCTTAATTTAAACAATTGTTGTGCTTTAAAATGCTAAGAATCATCTGAGCCTTTGGCAAGTCCTAATCCTTTTGTGGGTGGACGGTCTTGTTTACATGTTCATGGCCACTGACTGGTCAGGGTGGTGGCTGCTGAGGGTTAGAATGGCTGTGGCAATCTCTTTTTAATTTATTTATTTATTTATTTATTTATATTTCTTGAGACAGAGTCTCACTCCATCACCCAGGCTGGAGTGCAGTGGGGTGATCTCGTCTCACTCCCGGGTTCAAAAGATTCTCATGCCTCAGCCTCCTGAGTACCTGTGATTACAGGTGTGCACCACCATGCCTGGCTAATTTTTGTATTTTTAGTAGAAATGGGGTTTTGTCATGTTGGCCAAGCTGGTCTCGAATTCTTTACATCAAGTGATCCATCTGCCTCAGCCTCCAAAAGTACTGGGATTACAGGAGTGAGCCACCATACCTGGCCCAATTTAGTGTTATTTTCTTGAGACAGGGTCTCACTCTATTAACACCCAGGCTGGAGTGCAGTGGCATAATCACTGCTCATTGCAGCATCAACCTCCCAGGCTCAAGCAGTCTGGCTTGCACTTTAGCCTCCCGGGTATCTGGGACTCTAGGTGTGTGGCCCCACATAACTCAGCTAATTTTTTTTTATTTTTTGTAGAGACAGGGTCTCCCTATGTTACGCCATCTGGTCTTGAACTCCTGGGCTCAAGAGATCCTCCTACATCGGACTTACAAAGGGCTTGGAATACAGACATGAGCCATCATGACTGGCTGCAAACTGTCTTAAAAGAAGACAACAGCAAGTTTGCCACATCAATGGACTTCTTTCACAAAAGATTTCCCTGTAGTATGTGATGCTCTTTGATAGCATTTTATTCACAGTAGTACTTATTTCAAAATTGGATTCAGTCCTCTCAAATGCTACCACTGCTTTATCAACTACGTTTATGTAATATTCTAAATACTTTGTTGTCATTTCGGCAATGATCACAGCATCTTTACCAGGGATAGATTCCATCTCAAGAAACCACTGTCTTTGCTCATCCATAAGAAGCAACTCCTCAGCCATTCAAGTTTTAGCATGAGATTGCAGCAATTCATTCACATCTTCAGGCTCCACTTTTAATTCTAGTTTTCTTGCTCTTTCTACCACATCTGCAGTTACATCCTCCACTGACATCTTGCATACCTCAGTCAACCCTGAGGGCTGGAATCAACGTTTTCCAAACTCCTGTTGATGTTGATATATTGACCTCCTCTTGTGAATCACAAATGTTCTCAAAGGCAACTAGAATGGTGAATCTTTTTCAGAAGGTGTTCAATTGACTTTTTCCAGATCCATCAGATGAATCACTATCTATGGCTGCTGTAGCCTTACAAAATGTATTCCTTAGAAAAAGAGACTTGAACATCGAAATTGTTCCTTGATCCATGGGCTGCAGAATGGATGCTATGTTAGCAGGCATGAAAACAAATCACAGTTCTTGGGTGACCAGATGCTTTGTCAATGAACAGTAATATATTGAAAGAAATCCTTTTTTTTTCTGAATAGTAGGTTTCAGTAGTGGGCTTAAAATATTTATTAAACCGTGCTGTAAACAAACATGCTGTCGTCTAAGTTTTCTTGTGCCATTTGTAGAGCATAGGCAGAGTAGATTTAGCATACTTTTTAAGGGCCTTAGGATTTTCAGAATGGTAAATGAGCATTGGTTTCAACTAAAGTCACCAACTGCATTAGATTCTAACAAGAGAGTCAGCCTGTCTTTCGACGTTTTGAAGGCTGGCATTGACTTTTCTCCAGCTACAAAAGTTCTAGACAGTATGTTTTCCCACTATGAGACTGTTTCATCTACACTGAAATTCTTTTATTTAATGTAGCCAAACAACTTCCTCAATTATCTTAGCTGGATCTTCTGGATAACTTGCTCCAGATTCTAAATCAGCACTTGATATTGTGGAGACAGCTTCATTCCTTAAATCTCATGAACCAACTTCAGCTAGCTTCCAAGTTTTCTTCTGAAGCTTCTTACCTCTCTCAGCATTCATGAATTGAAGACGGGTAGGGCCTTGCTCTGGATTAGACTTTGGTTTAAGGGAATGTTGTGGCTGATTTGATCTTCTAGCCAGACCACTCCAACTTTCTTCACATCAGCAAACGGCTGTTTCACTTTATTATCCATGTGTTCACTGGCATAGCACTTTTTAATTTCCCTCAAGAACCTTTCCTTTGCATTCATGACCTGGCTAACTGTTTTTTGTAAGAGGCCTGGCTTTTGGCCTATCTCAGAGGGTTTTGACATGTCTCCCTCGCTAAGCTTAATCATTTCTAGCTTTTGGTTTAAAGTGAAAGATGTGTGACTCTTCCTTTCACTTGAACACTTAGAGGGCATTGTTGGTTGTTTACTTGGCCTAGTTTTAATACTGCTGTATCTCAGGGAATAGGGACGCCCAAGAAGAGGGGGAGAGATAGAAGAAAGACCAATCAGTGGAGCAATGAGAACACACACACATTTAGCGATTAAGTTTGCCATTTACATTGCTGTGGTTTGTGGTGTTCTGAAATAATTACAGTGATAACATCAAAGATCACTGACCATAGATCATCATAACAGATATAATAATATTGAAAATGTTTGCATATTTGTGAGAATTACCAAAATGTCACACAGAAACACAAAGTGAACACAAGATGTTGGAAAATGGCGGATAGACTTGTTTGATCCAGGGTTGCCACAAACCTTTACTTTGTAAAAAAAACACAATATCAACTAAGTGCAATAAAGTAAGGCACAATAAAACAAGATATGCCTGTACAAGGTATCCTAGGAAAATCAGCCAAGCCAAACGTAAAAAGTAAAAATAGTGTTTTTATGGATATTTATTAATTGTATACGTGCTGAGGAGATATAAAGATTTCAAAACCTTTTTAAAAAATATTTCATAAAGGTTAGCAATAATGTACAAAGTATATCAAGGCACTTTATGTAATCAAGAAGTTCTTGGTCTAACATAAAGAAATCTCTGTGACAAAGTTTTAATATTATGGTACCTGGCCATTTTATGTATTATTTTCTAGAATTTCACTTAACCTCATGAAGGTTTATGAATTTATAGTGGATATGCATCATATTAGCATTTTGAAGAATCTTTTAGCATGAAGTTTTAAAAACTATTGCAGATCTTCAGACTTTTTCCTTCCATTTTCTGATTTCCTGGCAAACAGGCACCAAACCTAAGAGGCAGTGTGGTGCAGGGATTAAGAGTATAGACTTTGAAGCCAGAGTTGGGAAATACATACAGACTCTGAGCTCCACCACTTATTAGCTATGTGACCTTGAGCAAGTAATTTGACCTTCTTGTGCCTCAGGTTTCTTATCTGTAAAACAGGAATAATAATAGTACTTATTTCATAGGGATGTTATCTTTATTCAATGTGTTCAAAATATATTAAAGTGCTCAAGTTTGTGCCTGCCAGATAGTAAGGGATGTGTTTGTTAACAAATACATCAAGTATCATAAGATTATAAGATTTAATCATAAGATTTATCTTAGTCTGTAAGATCTAATTTACTTACTAAATGAATCTTTAAGATTTAAAACTATAGAATGGTAAAGTCCCTTGCTCTGATTTCTTGAGAAACAATTCTATAAGGAATAAGTTCTTGATCACTAGGTATTGTCGTTCCTCTTTAAGAGATAGTACCAGATTTAATGATATTCCATGTTTTATATTGTGGCAGGTATAAATTCATATTGTTTGGGACAGTTTCAGAAGGAAGGGTACCAACTCCTCTTTGTACCTCTGGTAGAATTCAGCTCTATATCCGTCTGGTCCTGGACTTCTTTGGTTGGTAGGCTATTAATTGCTGCCTCAATTTCAGAACTTGTTATTGGTCTATTCAGGGATTTGACTTCTTCCTGGTATAGACTTGGGAGGATGTATATGTCCAGGAATGTATCCATTTCTTCTAGATTTTCTAGTTTATTTGCATAGAGATGTTTACAGTATTCTCTGATGGTAATTTGTATTTCTGTGGGATCAGTGGTGATATCCCCTTTATCACTTTTTATTGCATCTATTTGATTCTTCTCTCTTTTCTTCTTTATTAGTCTGGCTAATGGTCTATCTATTATGTTGACCTTTTCAAAAAACCGGCTCCTGGATTCATTGATTTTTTGAAGGGTTTTTCACGTCTCTATCTCCTTCAGTTCTGCTCTGATCTTAGTTATTTCTTGTCTTCTCCTAGCTTTTGAATTTTTTTGCTCTTGTTTCACTAGTTCTTTTAATTTTGATGTTAGGGTGTCAATTTCAGATCTTTCCTGCTTTCAATTGTGGGCATTTAATGCTAAAATTTCCCTCTAAACACTGCCTTAAATGTGTCCTAGAGATTCTGGTATGTTGTGCCTTTGTTCTCATTGTTTTCAAAGAACATCTTCATTTATGCCTTAATTTTGTTATTTACCCAGTAGTCTTTCAGGAGCAGGTTGTTCAGTCAGTTTCCATGTAGTTGTGCAGCTTTGAGTAAGCTTCTTAATCCTGAGTTCTAATTTGATTGCACTGTGGTCTGAGAGACTGTTTGTTATGATTTTCTGTTCTTTCAGATTTGCTGTAGAGTGTTTTACTTCCAATTATGTGGTCAATTTTAGAATAAGTGTGATGTGGTGCTGAGAAGAATGTATATTCTATTGATTTGGGGTGGAGAGTTCTGTAGATGTCTATTAGGTCTGCTTGGTCCAGAGCAGAGTTAAAGTCCTGAATATCCTTGCTAATTTTGTGTCTTGTTGATCTGTCTAATACTTACAGTGGGGTGTTAAAGTATCTGTCTATTATTGTGTAGGAGCCTAAGTCTCTTTGTAGGTCTCTAAGAACTTGCTTTATGAATCTGAGTGCTCCTGTATTGGGTGCATATATATTTAGGATAGATAGTTCTTCTTGTTGCATTAATCCCTTTACCATTATGTAATGCCCTTCTTTGTCTCTTTTGATCTTTGTTGGTTTAAAGTCCGTTTTATCAGAGACTAGGTTTGCAACCCCTGAGTTTTTGCTTTCCATTTATTTGGTAAATAATCCTACATCCCTTTATTTTGAGCCTGTGTGTGTCTCTGCACATGAGATGGGTCTCCTGAATACAGCACACGGATGGGTCTTGACTCTTTATCCAATTTGCCAGTCTATGACTTTTAATTGGGGTATTTAGCCCATTTACATTTAAGATTAATATTGTCATGTGTGAATTTGATCGAGTCATTATGATGCTAGCTGGTTATTTTGCCTGTTAATTAATCCAGTTTTTCCATAGTGTCGATGGCCTTTACAATTTGGTATGTTTTTGCACTGGCTGTTACCAGTTGTTCATTTCCATGTTTAGTGCTTCTTTCAGGAGCTCTTGTAAGGCAGACTTGTAAGGCGTTTGCTTGTCTGTGAAGAATTTTACTTCTCCTTCACTTATAAAGCTTCGTTTGGATGGATATGAAATTCTGGGTTGAAAATTATTTTCTTTAAGAATGTTGAATATTGGCCCCCACTCTCTTCTGGCTTGTAAGGTTTCTGCAGAGAGTTCAGCTGTTATCTGATGGGCTTCCCTTTTTGGGTAACCCAACCTTTCTCGCTGGCTGCTTTTAACATTTTTTTCCTTCATTTCAACTTTGGTGAATCTGAGAATTATGTGTCTTGGAGTTGCTCTTTTCGAGGAGTATCTTTGTGGCGTTCTCTGTATTTCCTGAATTTGAATGTTGGCCTGTCTTGATAGGTTGAGGAAGTTCTCCTGGGTAATATCCTGAAGAGTCTTTTCCAACTTGGTTCCATTCTTCCTGTCACTTTCAGGTACACCAAACAAACGTAGATTTGATCTTTTCACATAGTCCCATATTTCTTGGAGGCTTTGTTCATTCTTTTTCATTCTTTTTTCTCTAATCTTGTCTTCTCACTTTATTTCATTAAGTTGATCTTCAATCTCTGATATCCTTTCTTCTGCTTGATCGATTCAGCTATTGATACTTGTGTATGCTTCACAAAGTTCTCATGCTATGTTTTTCAGCTCTATCAGGTCATTTATGTTCTTCTCTAAACTGGTTATTCTAGTTAGCAATTCATCTAACCTTTTTTCAAGGTTCTTAGCTTTCTTGCATTGGGTTAGAACATGCTCCTTTAGCTCAGAGGAGTTTATTATTACCCACCTTCTGAAGCCTACTTCTGTCTATTCGTGAAGCTCATTCTCAATCCAGTTTTGTTCCCTTGCTGGTGAGAAGTTGTGATCCTTTGGAGGAGAAGAGGCATTCTGGTTTTTAGAATTTTAAGGCTTTTTGCACTTGTTTCTCCCCATCTTCATGGATTTATCTACCTTTGATCTTTGATGTGGGTGACCTTCTATGGGGTCTCTGAGTGGTTATGCTCATCCTTTCTGTTTGTTAGTTTTCCCTCTAACAGTCAGGCCCCTCTGCTGCAGGTCTGCTCGAGTTTGCTGGAGGTCCACTCCAGACTCTCTTTGCCTGGGTATCACCAGCAGAGGCTGCAGAAGAGCAAAGATTGCTGCCTGTTCCTTCCGCTGGAAGTCCAGGACCAGACAGATTCACAGCTGAATTCTACCAGAGGTACAAAGAGGAGCTGGTACCATTCTTTCTGAAACTATTCCAATCAATAGAAAAAGAGGGAATCCTCCCTAAATCATTTTATGAAGCCAGCATCATCCTGACACCAAAACCTGGCAGAGACACACAGAAAAAGAAAATTTCAGGCCAATAGCCCTGATTAACATATATGCAAAAATCCTCAATAAAATACTGGCAAACCAAATCCAACAGCACATCAAAAAGCTTATCCACCATGATAAAGTTGGCTTCATACCTGGGATGCAAGGCTGGTTCAAAATATGCAAACCAATAAACGTAATCTATCACATAAACAGGACCAATGACAAAAACCACATGATTATCTCAATAGATGCAGAAAAAGCCTTCAAGAAAATTCAACAGCCCTTCACGCTAAAAACTCTCAATAAACTAGGTATTGATGGAACATATCTCAAAATAATAAGAGCTGTTTATGATAAACCCACAGCCAATACCATACTGAATAGGCAAAAGCTGGAAGCATGCCCTGTGACAACCAGCAAAAGACACGGATGCCCTCTCTCACCACTCTTATTCAACATAGTATTGGAAGTTCTGGCCAGGGCAATCAGGCAATGGAAAGCAATAAAGAGTATTCAAATAGGAAGACAGGAAGTCAAATTGTCTCTGTTTGCAGAATACACGATTGCATATTCAGAAAACCCCATCATCTCAGCCCAAAATCTCCTTAAGCTGATAAGCAACTTCAGCAATGTCTCAGGATACAAAATCAATGTGCAAAAATCACAAGCATTCCTATACACCAAGAACAGACAAACAGAGAGCCAAATTATGAATGAAGCTCCTTTCACAATTTCTACAAAGAGAATAAAATACCTAGGAATCCAACTTCCAAGGGATGTAAAGGACCTATTCAAGGAGAACTACAAACCACTGCTCAAGGAAATAAGAGAGGACACAAATAAATGGAAAAACATTCCATGTTATGGATAGGAAGAATCAATATTGTGAAAATGGCCATACTGCCCGAAGTAATTTATAGATTCAATGTTATCCCCATCAAGCTACCATTGAGTTTCTTCATAGAATTAGAAAAAAAAATACTTTAAATTTTATATGGAACCGAAAAAGAGCATGTGTAGCCAAGAAGCAAAAAGAACAAAGCTGGAGGCATTACGCTACCTGACTTCAAACTATACTACAAGGCTACAGTAACCAAAACAGCATGGTACTGGTACCAAAACAGATATGTAGAACAATGGAACAGAACAGAGGCCTCAGAAATAATGCCCCACATCTACAACCATCTGATCTTTGACAAACCTGACAAAAACAAGCAATGGGGAAAGGATTCTCTATTTAATAAATGTTGTTGGAAAAACTGGCTAGCCATATGCAGAAAACTGAAACTGGACCCCTTCCTTATACCTTATACATAAATTAAATCAAGATAGATTAAAGACTTAAAGGTAAGACCTAAAACCATAAAAACCCTAGAAGAAACCCTAGGCAATACCATTCAGGACATAGGCACGGGCAAACACTTCATGACTAAAACACCAAAAGCATTGGCAACAAAAGCCAAAATTGAGAAATGGGATCTAACTAAACTAAAGAGCTTCTGCACACCAAAGAAACTACCATCAGAGTGAACAGGCAACCTGCAGAATGGGAGAAGACGTTTGCAATAAATCTGTCTGACAAAGGGCTAATATTCTGAATCTACAAAGAACTTAAACAAATTTACCAGAAAAAAACAAACAACCCCTTCAAAAAGTGGGTGAAGAATATGAACAGACACTTCTCATAAGACATTTATGCAGTCAGCAAACATATGAAAAAAGGCTCATCATCTGTGGTCATTAGAGAAATGCAAATCAAAACACAATGAGATATCATCTCACATCAGTTAGAATGGCAATCATTAAAAAGTAAGGAAACAACAGATGCTGGAGAGGATGTGGAGAAATAGGAATGCTTTTACACTGTTAGTGGAAGTGTAAATTAGTTCAACCATTGTGGAAGACAGTGTGGCGATTCCTCAAGGATCTAAACCTAGAAATACCTTTTGACCCAGAAATCCCATTACTGGGTGTAGACCCAATGGATTATAAATTATTCTACTATAAAGACACATGCACACGTATGTTTATTGTGGCACTGTTCACAATAGCAAAGACTTGGAACCAATCCAAATACCCATCAATGATAGACTGGATAAAGAAAATGTGTCACATATATACCATGGAATACTATGCAGCCATAAAAAGGATGAATTCATGTCTTTTGAAGGGACATGGATGAAACTCGAAACCATCATTCTCAGCAAACTAACACAAGAACAGAAAACCAAACAGTGTATGCTCTCACTCATAAATGGGAGTTGAACAATGAGAACACATGGACACAGGGAGGGGAAGCTCACACACTGGGGCCTGTCGGGTGGTGGGGGACTAGGAGAGGGACAGCATTAGGAGAAATACCTAATTAGATGATGAGTTGATGATTGCAGCAAACCACCATGGCAGGTGTATACCTATGTAACAAACCTGCACTTTCTGCAGATGTATCCCAGAACTTAAAATATAAAAAAAATTAATAAGTATAATCATTTAAGTTTAATTGTAAAATAATTATGAAAGATCAAACATTTTGACCAAATTAATCTTACAAATTCTCCTATCTCATTACTTTCCCTCAAATATCTATTGTTCTTTAATCAGTATGGGGAAAAGAGTAGTACATAAAGGATTGTCAGGCTTATTTGATTTAAGTCTTCAAGCGCACTTTTTGCCTATGTTTGGACTTGTCCACTAGTTACTAATTCTTGTTGTTAGCTTTCTAATTGTCTTTCTGAACCCCTTGTTTCCAGTTCAAACTAAATGACCACGCTTGCTACTGTTAAGAGTGTGAGAAGGTCAGCAAGGTCACTCCTTCCCATAGACTTACTGGAGAATTCACACAGAGATAGGGAGCAAGCCTCTCTTGCATTTTTCTTGCAGTAAAATGGAGTCTTTCATGACAGTCTTTTGAAATTAACCAATAGGCTCACCTTTTTCATAAGTGTGCATGATTTTTAAATATGTAATTACTTCATCTTTTAAGTTTTATTTCATTTGAAGATTCAAAAAAATAGATTAAATGGTCATTGCTAAGTCTAAAAACTTCAAAAATTGGAAATCAAGAGAATTAAAGAAGGAACAACAGAAAATATAAAAAGTCTACATCCAGCAGCATTAAATCATACAGTCATTTATCCCTAGATTTTGAATATACTAAATCACAAGGTACTGTCTCTATATTGTTGTTTTATTTTCCTTCCAGAAGAGTTAATATATTATCCATTTATAAAGTGTTAGTCACAGCAACAGATCAGTGAAAAACTAATAAGCATAAATTACTGAAAGCTTGATTAAAATGACAGCATTAAGCAGACTATAACACATGCACAAATACACACATACTTTTATTACCCTCAATGTATTTTATTCCTCTGATATAATCTAATACATTTGGTGAGATGAAACAAACTTGTTATAATAATTGCACTGGAATTCTCTAACTTGAATTATGGAATTTTAGCCTTCTACTCCAAAGCAAACACAAAAGACAAAGAAATATTCAGAATTTAAATCTGTCTTTTTAAAAAAGTATTCAATTTGTCATAATTTTTACTATCAAAACTAATTCTCTGATGATATCAGTACGTTTTTTTCAGGTCCCTGTGCTTTAGAGATGTTAGTGTTACATGTTTATAATATTTCTCTAAGGAACTCAAAAAGGTTTTAATATGTTATCTGAATACACACATATAAAAATAAGAATTGAAGAAATACTATAATAATTAATTTGCAGATTGACTAACTTTCATTAAGAAGTTGAGTTCAATGGTAAAGATGAGACTGCAGTCAGAATCTGCCTCATTTTACTCTTTAGGGATTAAAGTACTTTTTGATATGCACTATTAGACTAATCATACAAAAATAGAACCAATAGCTGGTAGTCGGAGGCCACAATTATGATTCTTAGATACGATTTAGTATCCTGGAAAGTAGTATTTATTAACTGGGCAACACTGTTATTGAAGAATCAAGGAATTTTTAAATTATTTTGTTTGTTACAAAATAAAGTGAGAAATAAATAGCTCCGAGCACTAAGGGACATATATCAACATGCCATAAAAATTTTACCTACCACATACGATGTTTTCTTGATTCCAAGCTTAGTGACTATATAACCATAAATTTAAAGCACTATCTTCAATATGTAATGAAACCTCAGTCACCATACTGTTCAGGCAAATGTGAGCTTTTGCTTAGCTTAATTTTCAGGTTAACCAAGTATTAAAGAGAAAACTCAGAAAACTCCATGTTGGTGAAAAATCTTTTCAAACTGAGTCTTATAAACTCAGATAGGGAATATAATTCAACTTTTATTTTTTTCCAATGGCTCAGAACCTCCCAGGGTCTTGATATACTCACTCTGTACATGTATCATCACTAGCATGAGCATGTTGTTGAAGGGTAACATCCTAGAATTGGGTCATGTCTCTAATCTTCCTCCCTATATCAAACCCATCACATACAGTGCAAGTTGAAAGAGTTGACACTTGTATAGGGTATTTTTAATATTAATCTATAATTTTTGAAATTATTCTTAAAAGTAGATATCTGATAGTAAAATATCAATCAATAGAAGTGTTGAGAATTTCTATAATAATTCCCTGATATGACATGCACATTTTTCTGCCATTTTCCTCTTTTGTAAAAGCCTTCCTATAAAAAGCCCTATCTGATAGCAATGTCAGCCTGGAGGACAGGCACCAGTAAGTGACAATTAGACTTCAGACAGGCTTACTTCTGTTTTTTTTTTGTTGTTGTTGTTGTTTGTTTGTTTTATCTTCCAGAATTTACATTCTAATTTAGTGTATTTAATATTCTAAATCTCGAGGTAGTAGCAAGATTTCAGAAATGAGCCCTTGTCTGAAATGTTATCCAAGTGACCCTGCTGTTATTTTATTTTTTTTTTTTTTTTTTTTTTTTTTTTTTTTTTATTATACTTTAGGGTTTTAGGGTACATGTGCACAATGTGCAGGTTTGTTACATATGTATCCATGTGCCATGTTGATTTCCTGCACCCATTAACTCGTCATTTAGCATTAGGTGTATCTCCTAATGCTGTCCCTCCCCCCTCCCCCCACCCCACAACAGTCCCCGGAGTGTGATGTTCCCCTTCCTGTGTCCATGAGTTCTCATTGTTCAATTCCCACCTATGAGTGAGAACATGCGGTGTTTGGTTTTTTGTCCTTGCGATAGTTTACTGAGAATGATGTTTTCCAGTTTCATCCATGTCCCTACAAAGGACACGAACTCATCATTTTTTATGGCTGCATAGTATTCCATGGTGTATATGTGCCACATTTTCTTAATCCAGTCTATCGTTGTTGGACATTTGGGTTGGTTCCAACTCTTTGCTATTGTGAATAGTGCCGCAATAAACATACGTAAATGCAGGTTCCCATTGACACAAACTAACCCAATGTGGTTAGTTATACTGCTTCCTGACACCTGGGCTTTAAAATAACAGCAGGGTCGTATGTTTATTGCGACCCTGCTGTTATTTTAAAGCCCAGGTGTCAGGAAGCAGTATAACTAACCACATTGGGTTAGTTTGTGTCAATGGGAACCTGCATTTACTGACACCGACAGCCTCGACTCTTGTAAATATCTCAACAGGAGTAACTTGATAAACCTTTCATCCAATGATGTATTATAGCAAAAAACTGTTTGCTTTGACATGTGCAAACTCCATGGTGGGTGGGTAGGCTTTGAAAGTAACTTTCCAAGTTGATATACAAGGCTGGTGTTTTATTCTTTACAGTCCAACTGGTTTGAATCATAATTCTCTAGTGAAAAATACATTCCTTCTTTCCCATTTTCCCAGAATAACAATGAAACTGTGGTTTTTTTTAAAGTAAAATTTCATGTGTAAATAGTATACTTAGTTCAAATGAACTCTGTATATTTGAAATCATGTTCTTTGTAGTTGTTCAAATTAGGAACTCGGAACAAAATCCACATGGTCATGGTCAGAACAGTCTAAATTATCCACCTCATGGGAAAATACTTTTCATTTTAGTATTTCTTAAGCTCCTATATATTACTGTCTAAAAGTATTGTAAGAAGTATGCTTACTTCACAAAAACATGCAAACATATCTTCAATCAACTGCTATCCAAAGAAGACCCAAAGTACATACCTTGATTATCCAGAATTTAATTATATAATGCAGTCAATTAACACCATTTAATTATATACTACCATTAAGAAAATATATTTTAAAATTACTTAGAGGTGTTGTTTTTAAAATTATTATTATTTCATAACACATCACTGACTTCCAAGCACATTCTAAGACAGCAAGACCAAGCTCTTGCACCTTCTATAATTTTATCCATCTTGTTGTCTAATTAAAATTGATGAGTAGAAAGCTGATTCTGAGGCAGTAAGATTTCAATCATCCAACTAAAGTTGAATTCATATTTACTGTACAATGCTAAGGCAGGCAATAAAATGGGATAATACTTATTAAAATTATTTTCAACAAGGATTAACAACATAAACATGATTAATTTCAATTAGCTGGAAACTCCTTGCCTTACGATTCTACGTTAATCAAGATTTTTGATGTACGCCATCCACATTCTCATACAAAATCTCTTTTATTTGGAAAAAAATAAGATTTTGATGATCTAAAATAGGTTGTACACTCTTCTATGTCAATTCCTATGAAGGAAACAACTATTTAATTGTATTAAAATGGTCCTCTTTCTTAAAACAAGAATTAATGACAAGTCTCTCATCCAAAGCAAATATTCTCTTTAATACAATGGCACTTGCCTTCTCAGAAAAGTTCCAATTTTGTTGCTCTTATTGGTGTCACCAGTGACCACTATTCTAGTTATCTCAACAAACACAGAGTTTTCTCCATTTTCAAAGAAAAATCACTTCCAAGCTGCTTTCAAACACTAGCCCCAAATAAAACTATCCTAAGAGAGTTCCTGAACACAGGAATCCCATATCAACTACAACACTATAAATATCTTCCAAACACTCAGATCAATGTCAGCAATGGTTTGCAATAAATGAGTCCTAGTGAATTCTAATGGAACTCCAAATCCCACTGGCTGTTGATAGGCTATCATCAAATGAAAATCCCATAACATGATTTAAAATAAAGCTATAGGTTTCTGTTGTCCCAGAAGACTGCCTCTTCTTCAGTTATTTTTCTGTAAACAGAATGCTAACACAGACTTACACATCCCCTACTGAACCACCACCAAATCCAAAGCTCACTGGTACTCATATACAGCAAGATCAGATTTTTCTTAAGTAAGAAAAAAAATTTATTTGATTGATGCTGAGAGCTGAACCATGTTTAGACAGGGTCATGACCCCGGGCATCCATTTAATCAAATTTCTCTGCCTCCTCTCCCACTGGAGCCATCACAACAAGAAACTCTCTCAGTGAAAAGGGAGGGGAGCAGGGAAGCATACTTCACATCTCACTTTGTTTACATGCTGTTAAGTAATTATTTCACTCTTCCACCCCCACTGGCCATCAACAGACAAGTCACCTCCTTGGAGACTGAAAAGCCTATTCAGCTGTATATAGCTCATTTTTTTTCCCTTCATAGTGAAGCTAACTGCCTAGCTTAAAGACTTCTTTGTGGATACCAAAGTATTCTCTGTCTGTGCTAATGATCTCACTAATTATAAGTGTATTTATCATATAGATGTTCCAGCTTCTCTTTATGTTTCTCCAGCAATCCTTTATGTATAATTTTTCCACCCTCATCACACCACTTCAATCTTTCAGGATGAATACCCCTCCCCATACGCACATACACAGTAAAATCTGTTTTTCCAAGGAATTGTGTCATTGTTTGAGTGATCAAGCAATTTATTATTTTTCAGGAGTTTTCAACAACACTCTGATCTTTAATGCAGCTCTTCTCCAGGGCAAAGAGCATAAATGAGGCATGTAGATAATAGAGAATTACAGTTTGCCTTTATTTAATAGCTTTATCAGTCAGACTACTAGAGACGCAGAAAATGGTAACCTATTCACTCAACCTTTTCAGATTGCTGTCCTAAAAAGCAAGAAGGGAAAGTGGGGGCAAGAAAAAAGGCTTATACTCTTATCTAATTGCAATTCAGGAATTGAAGGTAAATGACTTTAAATCTAGGTATAGGCAGAATCCTCTCAAACCCAAATGGAAGCAGACTACAGAACACATTATGTTTAGAGACTCAAAGCTGAAACGATGTCCCAGGTCTCAAAATCAAAGGTCGTTTTTCTTTTGAACTTTCTTTTTTTGTTGTTTTTTCCAATTTCTGCTGAAGTAAATATATTCAGATCATTTTGTACATCTTGGGAAATGAGAGGTAAGTTCAAAAATATTAATGGTTAAAAACAATACTGCATGGGGATTAACTTAATAGATTTCTTAGAATTGTTATTTGAAAAATCAATTTTGAGTACTTTTCCTTATTTTACCTTCAACTTGTACTTCCAGGTTAATGGTCATCTGTGAAAATGAAATTGTTTAAGTGAATGATTCCCCCAATGAGATACTCTTATTATCATATTACATTACTAATAATATGCTCACAAGTACAATACATGCTTCTCTCACAAAAGTTTAATACATGGCAGACATCTAGACTAAGATTTTTGTTCTCTCAGTCCTTGTACAATATCCACTATCAAAAGGAATATGGTACCCTGCTTGATGCATAGAGACAGATTAAAACGAAAGTTAATATGATTGGTGTAAATTTAATTATTTTCATGTTTTAGTATGTAGTCATAGTAAATGACATTTCTGATGAGAAATGAAAAAATAATCTGCTGAGAAATAAAGTAACAAATGAGGAAGAAAAAACAAGTATTGCAATAATAGTAAAAGGTGGTAAATTATAAGGAAGATTGAGAAATACACAAATGCAGAAATGAAAGTTAAAAATACCAACACAATAATTTAATATGATTTGCAAAGAAAGACTTGTTCCAGATATCCTTTAAAGTCATGGAGATGAATAAAATAATTAACAAGAGAAAATCAAGAATAAGCTTGATATGCCACGAAGATCACTGGGCTGTGTCTCAAAAACTAAGTTCCAATGGCTATTTGAGCTACCAAAAACAAGTAATTTCATTTTCTTAAATTTTCTTTCCTCATCTATAAAATAAGAGAGCAAACTAAATGATTTCTAATGTTTCTTATGCCTCTTAAACCTAATGACAATTCTGAGATAACTGAAACCACAGAAAAGCTTTAACGTTTACAACACTAACTTTTTGTCCTACCTTTTTTCTTGTACTCATGATAGCTTCATTCTGTAACAGGGACAGGGGGAAAATAATCCACCCTTGACACCTTTACCACTATTTAATTTTGTCCCTTATTCAAAAACATTGATTTACCTGGAATTGCCAATCAGTGAAAAATAATAGGAATCTCAATCTAACATTTCTTTTCTCTACAAATTTCTTAAAGCTTAAGGAGAAAGACTGGCCTGAGAATGATGTATGTGTGTCTTGGTGAGAAACAAAGCCAGAGGCAGGTAAAGCACCAGAATCTGCAAGTAATGATAAAAGGGGTATTTATAATTAACAGCTCCTTTCCATTTATGTTTCACTATTCATTTTCTAAAGTGCCCAATATTTCATAGTGACAACTAAAAGAATATTGGGCAGATGTCCTGAGTGAAGAGGAAGTATAAAGAAGATTTCCAGGTATCTTATTTAGTTTATATCTACTACCAGAGAATGCTTATTTTTTAAAAAATAATTGTATAATTTTATCCCTCAGGGTGGGTGTAATTACTCAAGTTCAAATCTGTATTTCATTTTCATCCACTTATACAGATTTAAGTGTCTATGATGGTGCCTGGCACACAGTCAAGTCTTGAAAAATATCTGTTAAATGAATGAATACATGAGTAGATGGGTGGATGGATACAAGAACCGATTGATGGTTATTTCCTTCACTTGACGTCTTCATTACATACAAAAGGTAGTGCCATTTGGAATGGTTTTGAACACATCCAACCTGAAATTTACCTCTTTATTACCTAGAATGTAAAAATCCCTTAATAAATAGATTTTTTAACCATATGTTCTCATTGATAAGTGGGAGCAAAACATTGGTTACACATGGACATAAGGATGAGGAAAACAAATACTGGGGACACAGGAGGGACAAGGAGGGAGAAGGGCAAGAGATGAAAAACTATCTATTGAGTATTATGCTCACTGCCTGAGTGACAGATTCATTCGCACTCCAAACCTCAGCATCACCCAATATACCTTTGTAACAAAACTGCATATATACCCTGCTGAATCCAAAATAAAAGTTAAAAAATTATATATATATATATACATATATATATATATATATATACATATATATATATATATATACGTGTGTGTGTGTGTGTGTATAATTTTTTAACTTTTAAGGAGTCTCACTCTGTCACCCGAACTGGAGTGCAGTGGCACAATCTTGGCTCACTACAACCTCCACCTCCTGGGTTCAAGCGATTCTCCTGCCTCAGCCCTCCAAGTAGCTGAAATTACAGGTGCCTGCCACTATGCCCAGCTAATTTTTTGTAGAGACGGAGTTTCACCATGTTGGCCAGGCTGCTCTCAAACTCCTGACCTCGTGATTCACCCACCTCAGCCTCCCAAAGTGCTGAGATTACAGGCGTGAGCCACCGTGCCCCGCCAGATATAGATTTTTTTAAATGCAAACAAGGGCTACAGATTGCATAATTCTAGGATGTGCCATTTGCATTGTATTCTGTATAAATGGTGACCAGTGGAGAAGTTCAAGGTAGTAGTAGCCTGACAAAGTGAAAAATTCAAATTTTTCAAAAGTAGTTATTTGCATGCAAACACTTGATAGATGTTTTACATACAATATTTAGTGAAGTCCTCCAGCAACTCATTTAGAGATATATTACTAATCCAAATGAAAAATAAAAAAAAATCCTGAGGCTCAGAAAAACTGATTTAACTGATTTACCCAAAATCGCAGCTAGTAGCTGAGCAAGGATCAAACCCATATCTATCTACTCCAAAGCTCCCACTTTTTCTGCTATACTGTAATAGTCTATCTATAAGGCAAAACTCTGTTCACCTTGTTATAATTAAAGAATTTACCTAAATGTAACAACACTCCACAATAACAGCACTTCTAAAGTTGGAAATGTTGTGTGGAAATTTTTACTTCCAGTTCACATTTACAAATTACGCAACAGTGATGAGTAGTAACTGATCTCACTAAAATTGCATCAAGTTGATTGCATAAGCTTTATAATACCAAATGGTGACAATGAAAATTAAATTCAAATATTAAAATTTGACCATTGAAGAAAATGTCACTAAAATAGATTCAAAATTGTTGTTTATATGACCAAAACTTAATTCAATCCTCAATAAAAGCTGAGCCCCCAATATGAATCACATTTCTGCAACAGCATTTCCAAGGACAATCAGAGTCATCTAACTTGATATTAAAATGATATTAAAAGATCATAAAACTTTTTCCTCTCTCACTCTCTCTCTCTCATATTCCATCTCTCTTTCACTTCACTCATTTCTCTTGAACTTCTGGTGGAACCTGTGGCATACTCAATTAAGCATGAGCTCGCTGGCAAGTGTATACTGACATGAAAGTCATATGCTTTAGATACCCTTTAGATACCAGATATTCACATAGCAACATTAACATTATATGAGCCTGAAATACAGGTTTGGAGATATTACAGGTTGGGTTTCAGGCCACCACAAGAAAGTAAATATCACAATAAACCAAGTCACAATTTTTTTTTCTTTCCCAGTGCATAGAAAAGTTATGTTTACACTATACTGTATCCTACTCAGTTTGCAATCACATGATGTCTAAAAAACCATGTACATATCTTTTTTTTATTATTATTGTACTTTCAGTTTTAGGGTACATGTGCACAATGTGCAGGTTTGTTACATATGTATCCATGTGCCATGTTGGTGTGCTGCACCCATTAACTTAATCTAAAAATATATTATTGCTAAAAATTGCTAACAATCATCTGAGCCTTTGGCAAGTCCTAATACTTTTGCTGGTGGAGGCACCACCAGCTGGTCCTATATGTTGATGGCTTCTGACTGATCAGGGTGAGATCTGCTGAAGGCTTGAAAGGCTGTGACAATTTCTTAAAATAAGACAACAGTGGATCACGAGGTAAGGAGATTGAGACCATCCTGGCTAACATGGTGAAACCCCATTTCTACTAAAAATACAAAAAATTAGCCAGGCATGGTGGTGGGCGCCTGTAGTCCCAGCTACTTAGGAGGCTGAGGCAGGAGAATGGCATGAACCTGGGAGGCGGAGCTTGTAGTGAGCCGAGATCATGCCACTGCACTCCATCCTGGGCCGCAGAACGAGACTCCATCTCAAAAAAAAACAAACAAACAAACACACAAAAAAGACAACAGTGAGTTTGCCACATCAATTGACTTCTTTCACAAAATATTTCTCTGTAGTATGTGATGCTGTTTGATAGCATTTTACCCACAGTAGAACTTTCAAAATTGGAGTCAATCCTCTCAAACTCTATCACTGCTTTATCAACTAAGTTTATATAATATTCTAAATACTTTATTGTCATTTTGGCAATGTTCACAGCATCTTCACCAGGGATAGACTCCATCTCAAGAAACCACTGTCTTTGGTCATCCATAGGAAGGAACTCCCTAGCCATTCAAGTTTTAAAATGAGATTGCAGCAATTCAGTCACATTCAGGCTCCATTTCTAAATCTAGTTCTCTTGCTCTTTCTACTGTTATAGGAGATATAAAGAAATTATTTGGATAGACAGCATAAAAATATTCCCTGGCAGAAAACTTTCCATCTAATAAAAAGAAGCTCAGAAATCCCTTTCTAACCTCATGCAGTTCAAAGAAAGCACTTCTAACAAAGAGCAGTCTGGAAGATTTACCCCAGACAATAAAGCTGCTTCATTTTGGGGGCTCGCCTAGGATTAGAAGGCGAATTCGTCGGAAAAGTGAGTAAAGGAGCAGACTCTCTACTTTCATTTTCAAGGTTTCCTGTACTCAGTTTTCATTCTCTCAAAGAACTATTTTAAAAACCGAGCATCTGTCGGCTGATTAATGAGCCATGAGGGCTAGCCACTGGTCTTGAAGACTCAGATGTGAGGCTTGCTGGGGAGGACTTAGTCAATCCCCCAGTACCCTCAGGGTGCTAGAAATGTTGGCTCTGTCCAAACAAGTTTCCTTTCATGGAGAACTTTTCCATTGTGCAGGGCTGGAATAGGTCCTGGAGCAACTGAGGATTTCTGACCAGAGCTACACCCTGCTGTTGTCCAAAGGCTCCTAGGCTGACCCTAGCCCCAACCAGCCCCCTATGCCCGACTGGTTGTCAGATATAGGATCTCCAAGCTTTCCTACTGCAAATTTTATTTTCCTCCTTTCCTTTTCGTGGTCACCATATCTCCCATCCCCTCTCTGTATGCAATGCTGCAGGAGTTTTTACAGCCCTGGGAAATAATTCAATTAGGCAGGCTTAGCAACCAGGCATGCAGGTCAAGGGATTGCTGTTTTTGTGACTTTCTACAGACAGGGGGATTTCATGTTCCAGATCTCAAAGACTATTTAACTCCTAATGATAACACTTCCTGGGGTTGAGTAGGAGGTTACTCCCTACCCCAGTGAATGTCCGTCTCTCCACCTAGGCTATTTCTTTTTCTGTGTAAGGAGCCAGCACTGCCCAGTCAAACTGAATAGTGCCTCTATGAGGTGAAGTAACTTTCTCCTGCTAGGAGGTATGCTGTGGGGACAGCTTGCCAAATGTCAGACTTCCCTCTCCATCCTTTGTTTACAGAGCATATGGAGGCAAAGTTACTGCCTGGTATTCCAAGGCTTACAGCTCCACCTAGTGGAATAGGAATCCTCTCCATGGGGATCCTTGTCTGCCCTTTGCCAAAAGCCTCTCTCTAGCTTTCCAATTCTTCTCCCTTTTACATCCCACTGCTAGAGACCAAATCTTATGCCCCCTCTGCAAGCAGGAGAATTCTGCTTTCAGCAGTGAGGAGAAAAATGTCATCTAAAAACAAATTTTAGTCTCAATACTCTCTCCATTAGCAGGAAGGCCACCATTTGACCCTTATGTTTTCTTAAGATACCTATTGTGCCTACAACTAGAATGGCATCTAAATAGAAAGGGGATTTTATGCCTGAAAGTTAACTGGAACCACCACCTAAAAATAAATTCTCTAGCCCAGTCTATAACAGCAGAGTATAAAGCTCAGTCCGGTACACTCCCTCCATTAACAGGCCTTGCTCAAATGCAACTGTTACATAATCTCTCCTGAGATTCATCCATCAAGGAGCCACGCAGTTCACACAAGTCATGGAGGTCAAAGGGCAATTACCAGGCAGAGGAATAAGGTCACATAGGCAAGTGTGACTAGCCCCATTGACTTCTTCCTCTGGTCCCATGTTTGAGGGTCATACCTGCAACCATAGGGTGGCAGTTATGGTGCTAGGACCCAGGGACCAAGGAGGGAGAACAGTTGGTGGGGGCGCCCCCACTGTCTTCCCCTCCACCCTGGGTCACACTAAAAAGAACAAGGAGACTGAGGGATGCCTCTTATCTTGTCTCTTTTCTAGGATGGGTAGCAAGCCATCTTTGGCCCACACTCCTCCGGAGTGCATTTTGAACTCCTTTGACCCCAAAACTCTAAAGAAAAAGCCACTCATTTTCTTTTGCACAAGGAGACATCTTCTTGCCATGGCCTTCTTACCATCTTGGGAATGAACAAAGCTGGCCTGTGGAAAGGATCCTTAATTTTAATATTATCCAACTATTAGATCAAGTATTGCACAATCGACTCAGCCCTCTTAGCAATCAAATCAGGCAGATCTGTGGAGAGTAGTTCCCCTAAGTCAGAAGAGCAAGATTTGGAGGAACCATTGGAGGTGACTCCTAAGTGCCCCAGTGCTTCCAGTTTCCCTCATCTGGTGCCCCCTCCAACTGCACCATGAGCTCCTCCAGCTCCACCATCTCCAAAGCTCCCCATTGTCCAAGTTTCAATACTACTCCTACAAGAAATGCCAGATGGAAGGGGCACCACTAGGGTACCAGTTCCCTGCTTATTGCAAGACTTTAGACAAATAAAGAAGGATATATGCAGGTTCTCTGATGACCCTGATAAATATATACAGGCTTTCCAAAATTTAACCCAAGTGTTTAATCTTACATGGAGAGATGCTATGTTGCTTCTAGGCCAAACCCTCACTGCAGCTGAAAAGCAGCCAGCTCTTCAAGCAGCAGAAAAGTTCAGAGATGAACAATATGTCCCTATAGTAGAACAAAAAGGAAAAGGGGAGATAAGGAAGGTGAGGAAATAATGGAAAAACCATTCCCAATAGGTAGAGAGGCTATACTTCTTGACAATCCTGACTGGATGGCTTGTGACCCCATAGATGAATGGAAAAGGAAACACTTTTAAATGTGCATATTAGAGGGCCAAAGGACTAGGACCAAACCTCTTAATTATTCTAAACTGTCCCTGTTGAACCAGAAACCAGATGAAAATCTCCCTGCCTTTTTAGAAAGACCAAGAGAGGTTTTAATAAAACACACCTCCTTGTCTCCCAATTCAGTAAAGAAAAGTTGCATTCCTCAGAAAGCCCAATATTGGGAGGAAGTTGCTTACACAGGCCCTGTTTAAAATTCTTTCTAGTTTTTCTCACTCTCAAGTTGAAACTTCGCAGTATGTAAATGACACTCTCCTCTGCACCTAATAATAACAATATTATTTTTTGGTTGGGACCAAGGAGGTCTCAGGAAGGCACTAAGACCCTCTTCAATTTCTTAGCTGAAAGGAGACATAGGGTTTCAAAATCCAAAGCTCAGCTCTGTCAGACTTCAGTAAAGAACCTAGGTCTAGTCTTATTAGAAGGAACTAGAGTACCAGGTGAGGAGAAGATTAAGCCCATTTCCTTTAACAGTTAAGGGGATTGTTGGGCATTACTGAATTTTTCAGACTGTGGGTACCTGGGTACAGAGAAATGGCTCACCCTTTATACCATCTCATAAGAAAAACTCAAAAGGTTAAAACTCACCCCCTCCCCCACTTGGGAATCTGAGGCTCAAAAAGCCTTTAACCAGCTAAAGCAAGCCTTCCTTTAAACACCAGCCCTCAGTCTTCCCATAGGGAAAGCATTCAGTCTCTATGTGTCAAAAAGGAAGGAAATGGCCCTGGAAGTTTTAGTTGTGGCTTGAGGTCCGGATCAAAAGCCAATGGCTACTTAACCAAGGAACTTAACTTAGTGGCTAAAGCATGGTCAGCCTGCCTCCTGCAAACCACAGTTGCAGTAGTGGTTTTGCTGGTGCCAGAGGCCACTAAGTTAACCATGAGGAATAATTTAACTGTTTACACCCCACACAATATAGCAGGACTGCTGGCCTTTAAGGAAAGGCTTTAGCTAACAGACAGTTGCCTCCTCAATTATCAAGCTTTGCTGCTAAAGGGATCTGCAGTCCAGTTGAAAACCTGCCCTTGCCTGAGCCCAGCCACTTTCTCCCAGAGAAAACTGGAGAAACTAAATGTGATTGTTAACAGGTAGTGGTGCAAATTGGGGGAAAAATGGTAAGAATCACTGTTTACATTCTCTGTAGTGGTTTAATTAATGAAAAAGGATTTTCTTAAAGAGCGCTCAGCTTAATTGAAAGTGGATATCCAAGCTATGGGTATATTTTAAAGGCCTTTATGTTTTTCTCTTCATAGATCTAGTTTTCCTGGAAAAGGTTTTTTTCTCAGTCAACTGTATTACTTTTTTTCACTGTTGTCTTGACACTCTTGGTGCATGCATGAAAGACTCTAAAATAACTTCTGGTAGCCAGGGACTCCTAGGGAAAACAGAAAAGGTGCCACAAATCCCATTTTGGAAAAAATCTCTGTTTTACTCATGGAACTCCTGGAATTAGAGGTGAATTAGTACCTCTCAAAATCTGTCTTTGTCTTCTGGCTACGCTTGGTTATTAGGCCCTGGAAACTGTCTTCCTGGCCCTGTTCTTAAAGGGTCTCACCAGCAGCCAATAATCCAATTGGGAAATTAACAAATGAAAAATCTTATAACCACTGGATCTTCTTCTGTTTGTCTGTGTGGTTACATATGTGTTATGTGTGTAATGTCTATTTAAAAAGAGCTCTAATTAATTTTCCTAAGAAAAATAAGCACTTAAATCAAATATTTTTAAGAGAAAAGTAAAAGCTGTGGTGCCTTTCAGTTCACACAACTTTAATCTTTAAAAATAAAAACAGTGTTAGGAATTATTGGTAAAATACAAATGTCTTCAAGGTGTAAAAATGTGGTATAAATTATACAGGTCAGATACTAGGTTTGCTAAATGTTTTAAGGTTGTAACTGCTTCTTTGGCCTTTAAAAATTGTCAACTTACCTGCTTCACAGTTGGCAAGGCCTAGGAACATATGGAAGTAACCATGACCCTAACTATGCTGAAAGGAGTCAAACGTTATCTGCATCTAGTACATAATTAAAACAACGTATCAGGTTTTACATTGAAGTTAAAAAATGCTCTCGGGAGGCTGAGGCAGGAGAATGGCCTGAACCCGGGAGGCGGAGCTTGCAGCGAGCCGAGATCGCGCCACTGCACTCCAGCCTGGGGGACAGAGAAAGACTCCATCTCAAAAAAAAAAAAAAAAAGTGCTAAGAGCTATGACATGTAATCGAGACTACTGAACATGGATTTGCATACAAGGTGAGTAAAAAAACAGTAAAAGATGTTTTTAGTTAAAGATTATAAGAAGGCATGGACATGTACATTCTGCCTAGAAATAAAGAATTGTCTTAAATTAAATTAAAGGGGAAGGTTTAAGCAAATTGTGAAAAGATTGTAAAAATTAATCTTGCAAAGGAAACTCTGTGTTGAACCTATTAACTAAATTCAGAAGGGTATGATATGTTTTTTTTCTGTAAATTCAACTCTGAAATAAAAGCACAACAAGGTTTTCTTAAAATGACAATCTGCTCTTTAGCAAAACTCGTCAATTATAACAGGTATGTAAAAATCTCACCTTATTGTCAAACTGGTTAAGATTGAATAGAATTGTCTATAAGGTTTCATTAAAAAATTAGGGTTAACATTAATAGCAAATTAATGCAAGGGTAAAATCTAACTTTCTCTCTTGAACATGATTTTCATGTAATAGAAAAGGCTGATGAATGGTTTTTGCTTTTTCAAATTTTTGACTCATCGTTTTGGAAAAATAAGTAACTTATGGTAAACTAAAATTCTATTTCATAATATCAAGTGTTTTAAATTTTGAACATCTTTAACAGGTTTCCCAAAATCAAACTTTAGTCTCGAGGTTGTCTTTCCTGACCCCTAGCTTTTGGATGCTACAGAGGGCCCCTGGAGCATCCGGAAGAGAGGTAAACAGGATTATTTAACATGTTTAGGTACATGGAATTGCCAAAATGATGTCTAATGCACTTCAGGTTATATCTTAGAGAATAATATTAAAATATGTTCCAAAACTGTATGGGATGTCTGAGGTTCTAGTGTCGAAATATGTGCTATTAATCACAATTAAGATTGTTATGTTGGGTTATTGTAAGCCAATGGTAATAATCAAATTTGTCAATCATGCTCTTGATTGTAACCACCCTGGACATTTTGTCATTTACAGACAATTTTTATCTTGTTTTCATCTTGTTCAAAATAAAAAATAGTTTATAATGATCTGTGGAATTTTAATAGGTGCTCTTAAATGCAGGTTTCTGATAACAGAAAAATGTACAGGACTCATAAAAAGCTGAAATATTTACAAATATCAAGCAGAATGAGAGTTAATGGAATGGACTGAACTACAGAAAACTAAAGCAATTTTTTGACTTATGCTTGGAACATTGCTGACCCTCAAGGAAACCTGTCTTGAGCTAACTACAGCCTTTAACAACTAAGTAAGGTATACTCCTGTAAACAAGGTTTGAAACATATTTGTTTGCTCTGCCTGGTTCCTCTAGAATTCAGAAACTGGTTGCAAGTATTCTTGACTTTTAACAATATAGTTGTTTGCATCAGTGCAATAAGAATCCATTTCATTTTGCAACAGGACACAATTGGAAAAATTGGTTATTTTACCAAGACTTTGACTGAAAGGGCATATTTCCCTTTAAGGAGTCAAGCTTGACTTGCAAAACCAATAAAAGCCCCTTGGGAAACTGGCCTTACACCTTGTCTACACAGCCCCTGTGTAGACAAGTTTCCTAACCTGCAGTGAGTAAAGAATGTCACTTTCTAACAGGCCTAGGAACCCCATGCTCTTGGAACCTCAAGAAAAAAGAAGTTTACCCAATTCACAGGTATTTGAAGGTACAAACCCATGGCTGGGCTTGGCTTTAAAAAGTCCTATCTGAGATTCCTTGTGAAACAGAGTTCCATCAAAGCCAATAAAAAAGGCCTATGTAAAGGTGATCACTCTTTCTGTGCTTTACGCAAATAATCAGGCCAAGTATAAGAATAAAGTTTATTTTGCAAATAGCTCAGTCCTATCATAAGTTGTTTTTAACAAAATTGAGGACTAAAGACAGAAAAATTATCTTCTAAAACTTTTCATAAATCTTCTATTAACTTCTAGTCTCAGTTGTTTTTAAGTTTTTGCCTACATTTTAAACTAACCATGCTTATTACTGTGAGCCAACCACAAATCTCCAGCTGTGTCTCAAAGAAAACAAAAAGGGATGGGTAATGTAGAAAATCTTGAACAATGTTCTAGTTCTGGGCAATTATCCTACAAATCCTGCCAGATAATAATCCAGAGGTTTCCTTTTTTTGGAGAAAGTAAGACCAAGGAAGCCGAACAAAGCCATGCCCCATACACCCACTTACAACAACACAAACCATCTAAATGGTTCACAGGTATCAAACAAACTCTGTTGTCATGGTTATGGCCTACAGTGCCCCCGCTAATAATGGTAGTCTTAATACTCACATTCGGACCTTATATTCTTTTTTTTTTTTTTTTTTTTTTTTACCTGAGATGGAGTCTCACTCTGTTGCACAGGCTGGAGTGCAGTGGTGCAATCTTGGCTCGCTGCAACCTCTGCCTCCTGGGTTCAAGCAGTTCTCTGCCTCAGCCTCCCAAGTAGCTGGGATTACAGGCACCCGCCACAACACTCTGCTAATTTTTGTGTTTTTAGTAGAGATGGGGTTTCACCATCTTGGCCAGGCTGGTCTTGAACTTCTGACCTTGCGATCCACCTGCCTCAGCCTCCCAAAGTGCTGGGATTATAGGCGTGAGCCACCGGGCCCGGCCTTGGACCCTATATCCTAAACCTCCTTGTAAAGTTTATCTCTTCTCGCCTACAAGCCATCAAGCTTCAGATGGTGCTGCAAATGGAGCCAAAAATGAAAATGCCATTTACGTCTACCAGGGACACTGAGATCGACCTCAGGAGGAGCCCTAGCTGCTGTTCCCCACACAACACTTCCCTCCAGCAGGAAGTAGCCAGAAGAAGTCATCACCCAATTCCCCCTAACAGCCATTAGGTATTCCATTCCTGAGAGGAGAAATACGTTGTAGAAGATAGAAAGAAATTATTTGGGTAGACAGTTCAAGTGAAAAGAGTCCCCTGCAGAAAACTTTCCTTCTAACAAAAAGCATAAATAGCTCCCTTTCTAACCTCATGCAGTTCAAAGAAATCACTTCTCTTCCAGAAAAAGACAGCCTGGAAGATCAGGCTGTAAAACACAGATAAACAACTCAGGCACAAAACTTCACACTCATACAATGATCCCCAGTAAAAACAGTGGGCCTTAATAAGCACTTTCCTTTCCCCTTAGGCCCACTAAGATAGGGAATCTAGAAGCAGACACAGGGGGGATGCCTGCAGCTGTAAGAAGATATCTGGGAACAGGCACAGAAACTCTCCCTCCCAGATAAGCAAAAAACAAAAAACAAACAACAACAACCAAAAAAAACAGCACAGAGCAGGACAGACTGAGTCTGCCTACATGATCAAGGAATGGGGTGAGAGCTGATAGAAAACTCTGCTCTAAAAAGATAGCACACCTGGTCCCAACTAAATCTTTGGGCCTTAGGAAGATAAGACACCCCTTCCTCACTAGCCCACTTATAAAATCCCTGACATTTTTACTACAACTTGGCAACCCACTTTGGACCCCTCTCTATGACAGAGAGCAGTTCTTTTCTTTTGCCTATTAAACTCCTGCTCCAATCTCTCTCTCTCTCTCTCTCTCTCTCTGTGTGTGTGTGTGTGTGTGTGTGTGTCCACGACCCTCGATTTCCTTGGCCGTGAGAGCAAGAACCTCAGTATTTACTCCAGACAACTAGGCAGCTTCACTACAACATCTGCAGTTACATCTTCCAGTGAAGTCTTTTGAATACCTCAGTCATCCCTGAGGGCTGGAATTTACTTTTTACAAACTCCTATTGATGTTGACCTCCTCCTGCAAGTCATAAATGTTCTTAATGGCAACTAGAATGGTGAATCTTTCCTGAAGGTGTTCAGTGGGCTTTTTCCAGATCCATCAGATGAATCACTATCTGTGGCCTCTGTAGCCTTACAAAATGTATTCCTTAGAAAAAGAGACTTGAACATCAAAATTGCTCCTTGATCCATGGGCTGCAGAATGGATGCTATGTTAGCAGGCTTGAAAACAACATGAATCTCCTGTACATCTCCATCACGGCTCTTGGGTGACCAGATGCTTTGTCAATGAACAGTAATATATTGAAAGAAATCTTTTTTTGCTGAACAGTAGGTTTCAATAGTGGGCTTAAAATATTCAGTAAACCGTGCTGTAAACAAACATGCAGTCTGTCATCCAAGTTTTGTTGTGCCATTTGCATAGCACAGGCAGAGTAGATTTAGCATATTTTTTAAGGTCCTTAAGATTTTCAGAATGGTAAATGAGCATTGGTTTCAACTAAAGTCATCAACTGCATTAGACTCTAACGAAAGAGTCAGCCTGTCTTTTGACGTTTTGAAGCCTGGCATTGACTTCTCTCCAGCTACAAATTTCTAGACAGCATGTTTCCCCCCTGTGAGACTGTTTCATCTACATTGAAAATCTGTTGTCTAATGTAACCAAACAACTTTTTAGTAGAGATGGGGTTTCACCATCTTGGCCAGGATGGTCTTGAACTTCTGACCTCGCGATCCACCTGCCTCAGCCCCCCAAAGTGCTGGGATTATAGGCGTGAGCCACCGTGCCCGGCCTTGGACCCTATATCCTAAACCTCCTTGTAAAGTTTATCTCTTCTTGCCTACAAGCCATCAAGCTTCAGATGGTGCTGCAATTATCTTAGCTGGATTCTAAATCAGCACTTGCTGCTTCACCTCGCTCTTTTATATTGTGGAGACAGTTTCTTTCCTTAAATCCTCATGAACTGACTTTGGCTAGCTTCCATCTTTTCTTCTGCAGCGACTTACCTCTCTCAGCCTTCATAGAATTGAAGAGAGGTAGGGCTTTGCTCTGGTTTAGGCTTTGGCTTAAGGGAATGTTGTGGCTGATTAGATCTAGCCAGACCACACAAACTTTCTTCATATCAGCAAAAGCCTGTTTCACTTTCTTATCATCTGTACATTCACTGATGTAGCACTTTTAACTTTCCTCAAAAATGTTTCCTTTGCGTTCAAGATCTGGATAACTGTTTGGCATAAGAGGCCTAGATTTTTGCCTATCTTAGAGGTTTTCCACAAGCTTCACTAAGCTTAATCATTTCTCACCTCTTTTTTTTCCACACAGAGTCTTGATGTTAACCCAGGTTGGAGTGCAGTGGCACACTCATGGCTCACTGCAGCCTCGACCCCCTGGGCCCAAGTGATCCTCCTATTTCAGCCTCCCTAGCAGCTGGGACTACAGGCATGAACCCATATGCTCAGCTAATTTTTAAATTTTTGTGTAGAGATGAGATTTCGCTATATTTCCCAGGCTGGTCTCAAACTCCTGGGCTCAAATGATCCTCTTGCCTAGGCCTCCCAAAGTGCTATAATTAAATGTGTGAGCTAAGGCACCTGGCCCATTTCTAGGTTTTGATTGAAAGCTAGAGACATGTGATTCTCCCTTTCACTTAAATGCTTACAGGCCATTGTTGGGTCATTAATTGGCCTGGTATTAATACTGTTGTGCCTCAGGGAATAGGGAGACCCAAGGAGAGGGAGAGAGATTAAGAAATAGCCAAGCAGTAGAACAGTAAGAACACACACGTTTATTAAGTTCACCATTTTACATGGGCATGGTTTGTGGTGCTCGAAATCAATTACAATGAGGACATCAAAGATCACTGATCATAGATCACCATAACAGATATAATAATAATGAAACCATTTGCAGTATTGCAAGAATTACCAAAATGGGACACAGAGGCATAAAGTGAGCACATGCTATAAGAAATATAGTGCTGAAACAATTGCTTAATGTGGGGTTGCCACAACTTGTTAAAAAGGAAATACCTGAGAAGCACAATAAAGTGAAGTCCAATAAAATGAGGTATGTCTTCATACTATCAATCTTCTACTATAATTTTTGAAGTTGCTAATGGATCATATGTTAAAAAAAGAACAAAAAGAACATAGATATAAATAATAGTGTAAAGACCCATGCATTAAATCATTTAATTCTAATAATAACCCTAGGATGCAGGTCTGTAATTGCCCTCAGTTTACAAGTGAGGAAAGTGATGTTTGAAATGGTTAAATTACTGTCCAAGTTTCACAGGTAGTAATAGTAGGACCTGCATTCAAGTTGAGTCGGTGTTTTCTTCAGAGCGCTTACCTATGGCCGCTCAGTTGTTTTGAATTGAGAAATGAAGAAGAAAGTGTCAAGTGGAGTATAATTCATTCCAGGCACCATTCTTTATGTAGTTTCATTTACTTTGAATATGCTCCATCCCAAAACATCTACTTACTATGTATCTGAAACCTCCTGTGCAATGTCATATTAAGGTACAGATCTACTTTTATCCTAAACAGAAACATTGTAACCATTTGTCTTTTAAAAATAAGGAACATTGCATATTACATTTCAGCTTTTTTAGAACTAGATCTACAAGGATTTTAATATGAATTTTTAAATTATTATAACTGATAATAGTACAAGTTTATGGGGTGTAGTGTGATGTTTAAATACATGTATATATTGTATAATAATCATATCATGGTGATTAGCTTATTTCAATGTTATGATAACATTTCAAGATTCTCTCTTCCAGCTACTTTGAAATATATAGTACATTATTATTAACTGTAGTCATCCTACTGCACAATATAACACCAGAAATTATTCCTCTTATCTAGCAGTATCTTTGTACCAGTTGAACAAATTCTCTCCATTCCCACTCCTCTCCTGCTTCACCAGTCTCTAGTAATCACTATTCTACTCTGTACTTCTAGGAGTTCTCTGAGAGGGACAGAACTAATAGGAGAGTTTATTGAGTATTAACTTACACAATCACAAGGTCCCACAATAGGCTGTCTGCAAACTGAGGAGCAAGGAGAGCCAGTCCAAGTCCCAAAACTGAAGAACTTGGAGTCCAATATTCAAGGGCGGGGAGCATCCAGCAAGGGAGAAGATGTAGGCTGGGAGGCTAGGCCAGTCACGCCTTTCAGGTTTTTCTGCCTGCTTTATATTCACTGGCAGATGATTAGATTCTGCACACCAGATTAAGGGCAGATCTGCCTTCCCCAGCCCACTGACTCAAATGTTAATCACTTTTGGGCAACACCCACACAGACACACCCAGAATTAATACTCTATATTCCTCAATCCAATCAAGTTGACACTCAGTATTAACCATCATAAGTCCACCCCTTGTCAACTTGAACCCATAGACATGTCCTGAGATCATACATAATCTTCAAATAAAGAAAGTAGTGAGGTCATAATTACACTTAACATAATACAACTATCCTTCATACAACTAAAATGGCACCAATTCCCAACCCAAATACTGTTACATAAAGTTAACAATACTTAAATGCTGATATGGAGTCAATAAATGTTATGTTACATGATAAAGGAAAGGGAAATAAAATCAAGATATTTTCTTAGTACAAGTGTATACATGCACAAACATGTTTTTAACAAAAGAAGGAGGAAATACTCATGATACAGTCCTTGTTTCTGCAGCCGGTACATAATTGTAGCTGGTAATGATGACTACCTTCTTCTACTACCCATTCCGTATTCCTGTTGCCTTCAGCAAGCACCTCAGCAGGTTGTGGTTTTTTTCCTGGTGGAGTGACCTAAACCTTCATTTCTGAAGGGTCTGGATCATTTGTAGTCCTGCCTGGATTGAGCTGTCATGTTTCCCATTGACCTTAATCACAGGGCATGGTAATACTAAAAGACCGCCTAATGGATCTCCTGTATTCCATGCATACTCTTCCTTACCTCTGTTGTGGAGTAGTAGACTGGTTTCATCTTGATAGTCTGCATCAATCACCCCAGCTAACACTGTAACTCTCTTCTTAACCTGTTAACTTAAAGGTAGGAGGAGCCCAAAGTGTCCAGGTGCTGAACTTAACTTCCAGTTCAATGGAATTGTTGTTGTGTCTCCTGGTGGCAGCATTCCTCCCTTTGGAACTAAGACCTCTAGACCAACAGAACGTAATGTTGCAGGAACATGAAGCAAAAATTTTGCTAGTGGCTCACTAGCGGTGATGGTGAGTGGTGCCACTTCCACTTTCACCCCTTGATTCCTGGACCCATGAATCCTGGCTATGAGAGAAACAGTACCATATATTAGACGGTGATTCAGAGCATACATGGCCTTCTGGAGAACTTTGCCCCAGCCTGGCAGAGCATTGTCACCTAGTTGGTGTTGTAATTGTGACTTCAAAAGACCATTCCACCGTTCTATCAATCCAGCTGCTTCAGGATGATGGGGAACATGGTAAGACCAGTGAATTCCATAAGCCTGAGCTCAATGCTGCACTTCCTTAGCCATAGAGTGCCTTTGTCAGAGGCAATGCTGTGTGGAATACCATGATTGTGGATAAGGCATTCCATGAGTCCATGGATGGTAGTCTTGGCAGAAGCATTGCATGCAGGATAGGCAAACCCATATATGGAGTAAGTGTCTATTCCTGTGAGGATAAACCCCTGTCCTTTCCATGATGGAAAGGGTTCAGTATAATCAACCCGCCACCAGGTAGCTGGCTGATTACCCAAAGGAATGGTGCCATATCGAGGGCTTGGTGTTGATCTCTGCTGTTGGAAAACTGAGCACTCAGCAGTGGCCATAGCAAGGTCAGCCCTGGTGAGCGGAAGTTCATGTTGCTGAGCCCATGCATAACCTTCATCCCTGCCACCATGGCTTCTTTGTTCATGGGCTCATTGGGTGATGACAGGTGGCTGGAAAAAGAGGCTGAGTGGTGTCCAGAGAATGGGTCATCCTATCCACTTGATTATTAAACTCCTCCTCCACTGAGGTCACCTGTTGGTGAGCACTGACATGGGATACAAATATCTTCACAGTTTTTGACCACTCAGAGAGGTCCATACACGTACCTCTTTCCTAAATTTCTTTGTCACCAATTTTCCAATCATGCTTTTTCCAAGTCCCTGACCATCCAGCCAAACCATTGGCTACACCTCATGAATCAGTATATAATCGCACATCTGGCTATTTCTCCTTCCATGCAAAGTGCACAACCAGGTGCACTGCTCAAAGTTCTGCCCACTGGGAAGATTTCCCTTCACCTCGGTCCTTCAGGGATGTCCCAGAACTGGGCTGTTGTGCTGCAGCTGTCCACTTTTGGGAGGTGCCTGCATATCATGCAGAACTATCTGAACCAGGACCTAGTCTTCTCTTCCTCGGTCAACTGATCATAGGGAACTCCACATGAGGCCATTGGTGCAGGCTGGGGGAGAGAAGGCAGGGTGGCTGGAGTGAAGACCATGGGCATTTAAGCTACTTCCTCATGTAATTTACTTGTGCCTCCAGGACCTGCTCAAGCGTGCCCAATCACGTACATACAACTTCCATTTGATGATGGAATGGTGCTGTGCATGACCCACTTTATGGCTAGATGGGTCAGAAAGCACCCAGTTCATGATAAGCAGTACAGGTCACATAGTGACTTGATGACCCATAGTCAAACGTTCAGTTTCCACCAAAGCCCAGTAACAGGTCAAGAGCTGTCTCTTAAAAGGAGAGTAGTTATCTGCAGAAGATGGCAGGGTCTTGCTCCAAAATCCTAGAGGCCTTTGCTGTGATTCCCCTATGGGAGCCTGCCAGGGGCTCCAAACAGCATCCCTATGTGACACTGAAACCTCAAGCACCATTGGATCTGCTAGGTCATATGTGCCAAGTGGCAGACAGCTTGCACAGCAGCCTGGACCTGCAGAGCCTTCTTCTGTTATGGACCCCACCCAAAACTGGCAGCCTTTGGGGGTCACTGGGTAAATGGGCCGGAGTAACACACCCAAATGAGGAATGTATTGCCTCCAAAATCGAAATAAGCCTACTAGGCATTGTTCCTCTTTCTTGGTTGTAGGAGGGTCAAATACAGCAATTTATTCTCTACTTTAGAATATCTCAACAGGCCTTAAACCACGGAACCCCTAGAAATTTTACTGAGGTAGATTGTCCCTCAATTTCAGTCAGATTTATTTCCCATCCTCTGGCATGCAAATGTCTCCAATGTGTTTACTACTTCTTGCTCACTGGATCCAATCAGCATAATGTCATTAATATAGTGGACCAGTGTGATATCTTGTGGAAGCAAAAAGGGACTAAGGGCTCTCCAAAAAGATTATGACAGAAAGACGGAGAGTAGATATACCCTTGCAGTAGGACAGTAAAGGTATATTGCTGTCCTTGCCAGCTGAAGGCAAATTGCTTCTGGTGGGGCTTATAAACAGGAATGGAGAAAAAGGCATTTGTACAGTCAATGGTTGCATACCAGGTACCAGGAGATGTGTCATTTTGCTCAAGCAATCAAACCACATCTGGTACAGCAGCTGCAATTGGAGTCACCACTTGGTTAAGATTACAGTAATCCACTGTCATTCTCCAAGATCCATCTGTCTTCTGCACAGGTCAAATGGGAGAATTTAACAGGGATGTAGTGGGAATCACCACCTCTGTGTCTTTCAAGTCCTTGATGGTGGCACTAATCTTCACAATCCCTCCAGGGATGTGATATTGTTTTTAATTTATAATTTTCTAGGTAGAGGCAGCTCTAATGGCTTCCATTTGGCGTTTCCCACCATAATTAGCCCTCAACCTACCAGTCAGGGAGCCAATGTGGGGGCTCTGCCAGCTGTTAAGTATGTCTATGCCAATTATGCATTCTGGCACTGGGTGAATGACCACAGGATGAGTCCAGTGACTCACTGGACCCACTGTTAGACCTGAGCTAAAACTCCATTAATTACATGACTTCCATAAGCCCCTACTTTAACTGAAGGACCACACTGACATTATGAGTTGCCTGGAATTAACATCAGCTCAGAGCCAGTATCCACTAGTCCCCGAACATCTGATCATTTCCCTTTTCCCAGTGCACAGTTACCCTGGTAAAAGGCCAGTGGTCTGCTTGAGGAAAGATGGGTGAAAGATACACTACATAAGTTGTTGGTAATGTAGTGTGGTCCTTCCTCAAGGGGACCCAGCCTCCCCTTCATTCAAGAGGTTCTGGTTCTGTAAACTGGCTCAAGTCTGGAAATTGATTAAGGGGCCATGATTCTCTGTTTTTATAACTCAAGTTAGTATTTTGTCCATTCAACCTACAAGTTTTCTGTTTGTATAATTTAAGTGGGAATGCAGTAAGCCTCCTATCAATTTCACTTCCAGGGATACTGTGATTAATTAGCCAATGCCAGAGCTCTATACGATTGCTACTTTGCCTCTTTTGTCCATTATGGTAGCTATACCCACCTTGCCTTTGACAGTTGAGTGCTGCCACTTGGCCTCTGCCACCTAAGGATCCAATTATTCCCATTGTATTTAAATTTTGTAGCTGAGTAATTGTGGTTCCCACCTTTAGGGAACCTAATATGCAGAAAAGAACAACTATAGGGCTCTTCAAAGATGCAAGCACTGCTCTCATAAATCTATTTCACAAGGCATGGGTCAAGGGTATATCTTCTGGACCCTCCCAGCTGGGATGAGTAGGTCTAAAGTGACTAATCCAATCTATGATCCCAATCTTCCTAAGCCTTTGGATTCCTTCATCTACATTAAACCAAGGGAGATCAGGCATTTCCAGCTCACTCACGGTGGGCCATCTTTTAATCCATATTTCAGCTAACCAAGCAAGTAAACTATTAAAACATTTTTTTAACTCCCTGAGCCACAAAATTAAATGCAGTGTCCCTACTTAGTGGACCCAAATCAATAAATTCCACCTGATCCAAGTCTATGTTGCTTCCACCATTATCCCATGCCCTTTGTATCCATTTCCATTCCTGTTCTCCAGATTGCTGTTTATATAATTTAGAGAACTCAGACAGTTGTTTTCAAGTGTAGCACACCTCCTCGGGGTCACACTTTCAACCTCACCTCTAGGGGCCCATCATGACTTTAGTCTAGTGATCGGTCTAGAAGCAAACAGAGGTGTCGGGGGTGGCTTCTGAGGAGAATCAACATTATCCTGCCTGGCAACTGCCTCACTGGAGGCCATCACTGTTGCCTCAGGCAGTGCAGGGTTTATCTCCTCAGACAAAGGTGGAAAGGCTGATGGCAGCATGGGTCAGGGAGGGGATGTTGCCACTACTGGGGATGGGAAAGCTGTTCCTTCTGGCAAAAAAGATTCATCAGAATTTACAAACACAGTGTCCCCAGCTTCATCAGGGTCTTCTCACACATCCCCATTCCAAGTTGCAGGGTCCCATTATTTACCAATAAATGCCCTCACTTTAACAGTAGACACCTGGCAAGGAAGTCCATGCATCTTTCATTGCAGGTCAGCCACTTTCATGATAAGAACCTGTGTCTGTTTTTCTACAATGTCAGCTCTTTCTCAGTAGGAGATAAGACTCTCACTCAGTGCAATCTTAGCAGATTTGAGGCTCAGTATCTGCTTCTGAAGCCAGGAGACAGAATCCCTGAGTTCATCATTTTCTTTCATCATTTTGTCCACTGAACTTCAGAGCAACCAACCAGATTCATTACGTTCCTTGGTTCTCCATATATGGCCAACAGTATTATGTATAGAGTCACTAAACTCCTTGCCTTTCATGAGCAGTGAATCAGGAGTGTCAAATGCATTTATTTTGCATAACTCTCTAAATAGTTCATGCCAAGGAATATCGGTGTTCTCCATACTATTAGAAGTAGAGTCTTTAGCATTTTTGGGTCTACTCATATTAAGCATCCAACTTCAGAAACCCCAAAACCAAGGAAAAAACTTCATCATTTATATTATGTTCCTCTAGAATCACCCCACTTCTGGTACCAAAATCTTTATTAGTCAAGGTTCTCTGGGAGGGACAGAACTAATAGGACATATATATGAGTTTATTGAGTATTAATTTACATAATCACAAGGTCCCACAATAGGCTGTCTGCAAGCTGAGGAGCAAGTGGAGCCAGTCCAAGTTGCGAAATTGAAGAACTTGGAGTCCAATGTTTGAGAGAAGGAAGCATCCAGCACAGGAGACACATGTAGGTTAGGAGGCTAGGGTCACCTTGCCTTTTCATGTTTTTCTTCAGTACCCCACTAACTGGTCATCCATCCTCTGAATGAACATTTCCACTTGATGGTAAATGCACAATTTGTTTAAATAAGTCTATTCTGTCTTTGGACAGCTCAGACTAATATGTTCTATTTCACATTTGGACCCATATTGCTTTTCGTTTAACCTCACCCTCTATAGCCAACATAACAAATGGAAACAGAAAGCTCTATGGTCAAAGAGTGAATGCAAAATGATGTCTGCTTTCAGAGTTCTCATAAAACCAGATTACAGACCCATGAACTTGTCCATTTTTAGGAGTGAGGAAACTTGGGACCACAGAGTAACCCTGTGCAAGATCATAAGGACTATTTAGTAGCAGTAAAACTAGAATTCAAGTCTCCTGATTCCTGGTGTAGTGCTCTTTACATATGTTTTCCTCCAATATCCTTAGTGGTTTAAGAACATGGACTATGGGGCACAATGTCTGGGTTTGAATCCCACCTCCACAACACAATAGATGTATAATTTGAGGCAAGCTACTTACCTGCTCTGTGCTTCAGTTTCTCATCTGCAATATGAAGATAATAACAGTACTTCTTCATATATTTTGAGAAGATTGTTTGTGTTAGCATTGCTATCTTCTTTTTTTTTTTTTTTTTTTTTGAGATGGAGTCTCGCTCTGTCGCCCAGGCTGGAGTGCAGTGGCGCAATCTCGGCTCACTGCAAGCTCCGCCTCCCGGGTTCATGCCATTCTCCTGCCTCAGCCTCTCCGAGTAGCTGCGACTACAGGTGCCCGCCACCACGCCCAGCTAATTTTTTGTATTTTTAGTAGAGACGGGGTTTCACCATGGTCTCGATCTCCTGACCTCGTGATTCGCCTGCCTCGGCCTCCCAAAGTACTGGGATAACAAGCATGAGCCACCGCGCCCGGCCAACTATCTTCTTAATAACTTCTGAGAACATAGTAAAATTTACTCAATACATATTGGTTATTATTATCATTTATCATCTTTTCAAACTTGCAAAACACTGCCAATTCACAGCCATATTACCAATGAGTTCCTAAGAATCTTTAGGCACCCCTAAAACATATTTGACTCTGGAACATCCCTTCTTTCCTTTGAGGAAAAAACAATGTAGGCTTCCTAATTATTATATATAAAATATATATGCGATATAGAGATATATAAATAATACATAATCTAAAAGCTATTGTATTACTACTTTCAAACTTCTCTCAAAGAAATCAGTCCTTTTAACAGTTTATTAAATCTATGGTCCTGGCAGAGACTTGGGTAAACTTTCTGACTTGGGTACCAAAGAGCAAATCTTTTCTTCACAGCACACCCAGAAGTTTCTAAGTACACTCAGGAGAAGATATAAATAAAGAATTGCAAGCAAATATAAAAAGAACAGGCAAATCACCATTTTAAAAGGTCATCTGTTACCCTGAAGTTTGAAAAGGCATACAATTAATTCTCTATAATTCAGGTCAATGAAAACAGTAGCCAACTAATCATTTTTTCCACAAGTTCTCTTTATAAATAAATGTCAACTATCAAGTGCCAACTCATGGCTAGATTACTACAGGCATAAACCTATTATTAGCCAGCTCCTAGTTATATTAACTGGAAGATTTCAAGGCAGAAGGAAGTTAGACATTAAGGAGATCTACTTTCTATATTTATGCAAAGTTAGGAAGTCAAAGATTGCATCTACAGCTATTTAAAATGAAATAAAATAATAAAATAAAATAAAATATATACGTATAAAACCCTGTCCTTTTCCTTTCATTTTTTTCTGGATGCATTAAGTACAAGACATTTAAGATCTTCCCGGAGGGAGCCAAAATGGCTGAATAGGAACAGCTCCAGTCTACAGCTCCCAGTGTGAGCGACACAGAAGACCGGTGATTTCTGCATTTCCATCTGAGGTACCGGGCTCATCTCACTAGGGAGTGCCAGACAGTGGGTGCAGGAGAGAGGGTGCAGCACACTGTGCACAAGCCGAAGCAGGGCGAGGCATTGCCTCACTCGGGAAGTGCAAGGGGTCAGGGAGTTCCCTTTCCTAGTCAAAGAAAAGGGTGACAGATGGCACCTGGAAAATCAGGTCACTCCCACCCTAACACTGCGCTTTTCTGATGGGCTTAAAAAACGGCACACCAGGAAATTATATCCTGCACCTGGCTTGGAGGGTCCTATGCCCACGGAGTCTCGCTGATTGCTAGCACAGCAGTCTGAGATCAAACTGCAAGGTGGCAGCGAGGCTGGGGGAGGGGCGCCCGCCATTGCCCAGTCTTGCTTAGGTAAACACAGCAGCTCAAAGAGGCCTGCTTGCCTCTGTAGGCTCCACCTCTGGGGGCAGGGCACAGACAAACAAAAAGACAGTAGTAACCTCTGCAGACTTAAATGTCCCTGTCTGACAGCTTTGAAGAGAGTAGTGGTTCTCCCAGCACGCAGCTGGAGATCTGAGAATGGGCAGACTGCCTCCTCAAGTGGGTCCCTGACCCCTGACCCCCAAGCAGCATAATTGGGAGGCACCCCCCAGTAGGGGCAGACTGACACCTCAGACGGCCAGGTACTCCTCTGAGACAAAACTTCTAGAGGAAGGATCAGGCAGCAGCATTCACGGTTCACGAAAATCCGCTGTTCTGCAGCATCTGCTGCTGATACTCAGGCAAACAGTGTCTGGAGTGGACCTCTAGCAAACTCCAACAGACCTACAGCTGAGGGTCCTCTCTGTTAAAAGGAAAACTAACAAACAGAAAGGACATCCACACCAAAAACCCATCTGTACATCACCATCATCAAAGACCAAAAGTAGATAAAACCACAAAGATGGGGAAAAAACAGAGCAGAAAAACTGGAAATTCTAAAAAGCAGAGAACCTCTCCTCCTCCAAAGGAACGCAGTTCCTTACCAGCAATGGAACAAAGCTGGACGGAGAATGACTTTGATGAGTTGAGAGAAGAAGGGTTCAGATGATCAAACTACTCCGAGCTACAGGAGGAAATTCAAACCAATGGCAAAGAAGTTAAAAACTTGAAAAAAATTTAGACAAATGTATAACTAGAATAACCAATACAGAGAAGTGCTTAAAGGAGCTGATGGAGCTGAAAGCCAAGGCTTGAGAACTACGTGAAGAATGCAGAAGCCTCAGGAGCCAATGCAATCAACTGGAAGAAAGGGTATCAGTGATGGAAGATGAAACGAATGAAATGAAGCAAGAAGGGAAGTTTAGAGAAAAAAGAATAAAAAGAAATGAACAAAGCCTCCAAGAAATATGGGATTATGTGAAAAGACCAAATCAACGTCTGATTCGTGTACCTGAAAGTGATGGGGAGAATGGAACCAAGTTGGAAAACACTCTGCAGGATATTATCCAGGAGAACATCCCCAATCTAGCAAGGCAGGCCAACATTCAGATTCAGGAAATACAGAGAATGCCATAAAGATACTCCTCGAGAAGAGCAACTCCAAGACACATAATTGTCAGATTCACCAAAGTTGAAATAAAGGAAAAAATGTTAAGAGCAGCCAGAGAGAAAGGTCGGGTTAACCACAAAGGGAAACCCATCAGAATAATAGCTGATCTCTTGGCAGAAACTCTACAAGCCAGAAGAGAGTGGGGGCCAATATTCAACATTCTTAAAGAAAAGAATTTTTAAACCGGAATTTCATATCCAGCCACACTAAGCTTCATAAGTGAAGGAGAAATAAAATACTTTACAGACAAGCAAATGCTGACAGATTTTGTCACTACCAGGTCTGCCCTAAAAGAGCTCCTGAAGGAAGCACTAAACATGGAAAGGAACAACTGGTACCAGCCACTGCAGAATCATGCCAAATTGTAAAGATCATCGAGGCTATGAAGAAAATGCATCAACTAACGAGCAAAATAACCAGGTAACATCATAATGACAAGATCAAATTCTCACATAACAATATTAACTTTAAATGTAAATGGACTAAATGCTCCAATTAAAAGACACAGATTGGCAAATTGGATAAAAAGTCAAGACGCATCAGTGTGCTGTATTCAGGAAACTCATCTCACGTGCAGAGACACACATAGGCTCAAAATAAAAGGATGGAGGAAGATCTACCAAGCAAATAGAAAACAAAAAAGGCAGGGATTGCAATCCTACTATCTGATAAAACAGACTTTAAACCAACAAAGATCAAAAGAGACAAAGAGGGCCATTACATAATGGTAAAGGGATCAATTCAACAAGAAGAGCTAACTATCCTAAATATATATGCACCCAATACAGGAGCACACAGATTCATAAAGCAAGTCCTGAGTGACCTACAAAGAGACTTAGACTCCCACACAATAATAATGGGAGACTGTAACACCCCACTGTCAGCATTAGACAGATCAACGAGACAGAAAGTTAACAAGGATACCCAGGAATTGAACTCAGCTCTGCACAAAGTGGACCTAATAGACATCTACAGAACTCTCCACCCCAAATCAACAGAATATACATTTTTTTCACACCACACCACACCTATTCCAAAATTGACCACATAGTTGGAAGTAAAGCTCTCCTCAGCAAATGTAAAAGAACAGAAATTATAACAAACTGTCTCTCAGACCACAGTGCAATCAAACTAGAACTCAGGATTAAGAAACTCACTCAAAACTGCTCAACTACATGGAAACTGAACAAACTGCTCCTGACTGACTATTCACTACAGAACAAAATGAAGGCAGAAATAAAGATGTTCTTTGAAACCAATGAGAACAAAGACACAACATACCAGAATCTCTGGGACACGTTCAAAGCAGTGTGTAGAGGGAAATTTATAGCACTAAATGCCCACAAGAGAAAGCAGGAAAGATCCAAAATTGACACCCTAACATCACAATTAAAAGAACTAGAAAAGCAAGAGCAAACACACTCAAAAGCTAGCAGAAGGCAACAAATAACTAAAATCGGAGCAGAATTGAAGGAAATAGAGACACAAAAAATCCTTCAAAAAATTAAAGAATCCAGGAGCTGGTTTTTTGAAAAGATCAACAAAATTGATAGACTGCTAGCAAGACTAATAAGAAGAAAAGAGAGAAGAATCAAATAGATGTGATAAAAAATGATAAAGGGGATATCACCATCAATCCCACAGAAATACAAACTACCATGAGAGAATACTACAAACACCTCTATGGAAATAAACTAAAAAATCTAGAAGAAATGGATAAATTCCTCGACAAATACACCCTCCCAAGACTAAACCAGGAAGAAGTTGAATCTCTGAATAGACCAATAACAGGTTCTGAAATTGTGGCAATAATCAATAGTTTACCAATCAAAAAGAGTCCAGGACCAGATGGATTCACAGCCAAATTCTACCAGAGGTACAAGGAGGAACTGGTACCATTCCTTCTGAAACTATTCCAATCAATAGAAAAAGAAAGAATCCTCCTGAACTCATTTTATGAGGCCAGCATCATCCTGATACCAAAGCCTGGCAGAGACACAAACAAAAAAGAGAATTTCAGACCAATATCCTTGATGAACATTGATGCAAAAATCCTCAATAAAATATTGGCAAACCGAATCCAGCAGCACATCAAAAAGCTTATACACCATGATCAAGTGGGCTTCATCCCTGGGATGCAAGGCTGGTTCAATATACGCAAATCAATAAATGTAATCCAGCATATAAACAGAACCAAAGACAAAAACCACATGATTATCTCAATAGATGCAGAAAAGGCCTTTGACAAAATTCAACAACCCTTCATGCTAAAAACTCTCAATAAATTAGGTATTGATAGGACGTATCTCAAAATAATAAGAGCTATCTATGACAAACCCACAGCCAATATCATACTGAACGAGCAAAAACTGGAAGCATTCCCTTTGAAAACTGGCACAAGACAAGGATGCCCTCTCTCACCACTCCTATTCAACATAATGTTGGAAGTTCTGGCCAGGGCAATTAGGCAGAAGAAGGAAATAAAGGGTATTTAATTAGGAAAAGAGGAAGTCAAATTTTCCCTGTTTGCAGATGACATGATTGTATACCTAGAAAACCCCATTGTCTCAGCCCAAAATCTCCTTCAGTTGATAAGCAAATTCAGCAAAGTCTCAGGATACAAAATCAATGTACACAAATCACAAGCATTCTTATTCACCAATAACAGACAAACAGAGAGTCAAATCATGAGTGAACTCCCATTCACAATTGCTTCAAAGAGAATAAAATACCTAGGAATCCAACTTACAAGGAATGTGAAGGACCTCTTCAAGGAGAACTACAAACCACTGCTCAATGAAATAAAAGAGGATACAAACAAATGGAAGAACATTCCATGCTCATGGGTAGGAAGAATCAATATCGTGAAAATGGCCATACTGCCCAAGGTCATTTATAGATTCAATGGCATCCCCATCAAGCTACCAATGACTTTCTTCACAGAATTGGAAAAAACTACTTTAAAATTCATATGGAACCAAAAAAGAGCCCGCATTGCCAAGTCAATCCTAACCCAAAAGAACAAAGCTGGAGGCATCACACTACCTGACTTCAAACTATACTACAAGGCTACAGTAACCAAAACAGCATGGTACTGGTACCAAAACAGAGATATAGACCAATGGAACAGAACACAGCCCTCAGAAATAACGCTGCATATCTACAACTATCAGATCTTTGACAAACCTGACAAAAACAAGAAATGGGGAAAGGATTCCCTATTTAATAAGTGGTGCTGGGAAAACTGGCTAGCCATATGTAGAAAGGTGAAACTGGATCCCTTCCTTGCACCTTATACAAAAATTAATTCAAGATGGATTAAAGACTTACATGTTAGACCTAAAACCATAAAAACTCTAGAAGAAAACCTAGGCATTACCATTCAGGACATAGGCATGGGCAAGGACTTCATGTCTGAAACACCAAAAGCAATAGCAACAAAAGCGAACATTGACAAATGGGATCTAATTAAACTAAAGAGCTTCTGCACAGCAAAAGAAACTACCATCAGAGTGAACAGGCAACCTACAGAATGGGAAAAAATTTTTGCAACCTACTCATCTGACAAAGGGCTAATATCCAGAATCTACAATGAACTCAAACAAATTTACAAGAAAAAAACAAACAACCCCATCAAAAAGTGGGCGAAGGACATGAACAGACACTTCTCAAAAGAAGACATTTATGCAGACAAAAAACACATGCAAAAAGGCTCATCATCACTGGCCATCAGAGAAATGCAAATCAAAACCACAATGAGATACCATCTCACACCAGTTAGAATGGCCATCATTAAAAAGTCAGGAAACAACAGGTGCTGGAGAGGATGTGGAGAAATAGGAACACTTTTACACTGTTGGTGGGACTGTAAACCAGTTCAACCATTGTGGAAGTCAGTGTGGTGATGCCTCAGGGATCTAGAACTAGAAATACCATTTGACCCAGCCATCCCATTACTGGGTATATACCCAAAGGACTATAAGTTATGCTGCTATAAAGACACATGCACGCGTATGTTTATTGCAGCACTATTCACAATAGCAAAGACTTGGAACCAACCCAAATGTCCAACAACGATAGACTGGATTAAGAAAATGTGGCAAATATACACCATGGAATACTATGCAGCCATAAGAAATGATGAGTTCATGTCCTTTGTAGGGACATGGATGAAACTGGAAAACATCATTCTCAGTAAACTATCGCAAGGACAGAAAACAAAACAGTGCATGTTCTCACTCATAGGTGGGAATCGAACAATGAGAACACATGGACACAGGAAGGGGAACATCACACTCCAGGGACTGTTGTGGAGTGGGGGGAGGGGGGAGGGATAGCATTAGGAGATATGCCTAATGCTAGGTGATGAGTTAATGGGTGCAGCACACCAACATGGCACATGTATACATATGTAACAAACCTGCACATTGTGCACATGTACCCTAAAACTTAAAGTATAATAATAATAAAATAAAATTTAAAAAAAGACTTTCAAGCCAAAATTTTCTTCAGACAGAAGTCAAAACTTTCTGAGATAAAAAGGACATTAACTACACATTAACACTGGGTCGGGTGGTAATTGCAAATTCTCCTTATTTATTTTAAGGCTTTATAAAACAGCAGAAGAGAAAGAGGTGGGAAGAATATAAGTAGAATCAAAGTATGGATACACTGGACTCCCATAATTATAGACCATGGCATTTGAAAAATTTTAGAAATCCTTCAGTGTCTGTGCCATATTTGGTACAATTAACATACTGCAAATATACTGATGAGATAAAAATTCCAACCATGTAATAAAAACGCAGTTGACAACTTGTACATTATGCAATTATGACTGTCATTTTATTACTGTTATTAATTTATTAGTGTAATTGCATTTTTTCAATGTCATAATGTGATAATAAAGGATTTGTCATTACTAAGTTAACCTCCAAACATCTCTGACCTCAGGGGAGGTAGTTGCACACTTTCAGTCCAAAATGAGCTGTCAGTTACCACAATGACATTTTGATGACTACATTACCTTGTAATTAAATGTCTCAACAAACTTCTGCTTTTGACTGACAAGTAGTTAAGACTATCATTGACCACAGGGCAGTTTTTTATATTTCAAGAATAATTTTCCTTGCATTTCAAAAATAATTTTTTATCACTGAAGCAGAAGGGCAAGGCTTTACAATTAAAATGCCTTTAGTAACATATTTATGAACCAATATTTGGCACTGATAAAACAAAGAAAATTCTGCTACATTAGATGTATCTGTTGCACAATCCATTGTCTTGCTGGAAAACTTTGATTAAGAAATTTTTATGATGTTCTTTATTAGTATTATAGAACATACAGATAATTCCATCACTTTTCTCTCCCATGCCAAATTGTTCCATGACTGATGTAAGAGAAAGCCCCAAACAATGGATTTTCGTATATGCTTTATAATCTTTATTCCTCTCGCCATTCTGAAGTCCAATGTGTTACTTCAGTATTTGAAGGGCAATATAGGTCACAAATAACACAAACATCGTATTCTTTCTCCCTTTTTCCAGTTACCTTCTTTAATAAGTCAACAACTAAAGGAATCCACTTCATACTACATTGTTCACAATATGTCTAATAACCTTTGTACTGCTTCAGTTTGAAATAAAACTTTTCTTAGCTGGTGCTAAATATTTATTCCATTTTAATAATTTTTAAATCAAAGGAAACTGAATGAGCACAGAAAATGGCAAAATGCAATTTCCATGTGCCATACCCTAACTAATATTACTATAAATTGTATAGTCAAGTACTCAAGTATAAAGCCACTGAGCATTTAAATGAAGAGGACCCACCTGAATTTTATTTTTGCTTATTTTTATTAGGCTAAACTTTTTTTTATTATTATACTTCAAGTTTTAGGGTACATGTGCACAATGTGCAGGTTTGTTACATATGTATACATGTGCCATGTTGGTGTGCTGCACCCATTAACTCATCATTTACATTAGGTATATCTCCTAATGCTGTCCCTCCCCCCTCCCCCCACCCCACAACAGTCCCTGGAGTGTGATGTTCCCCTTCCTGTGTCCATGAGTTCTCATTGTTCAATTCCCACCTATGAGTGAGAACATGCGGTGTTTGGTTTTTTGTCCTTGCGATAAATTAAGAACTGGAATACTAATAAAATAAACTTTTTAAAAACAAGTCTCTCTCATGATTAAAATAAAAGTAATACAAAATGAGAAAATCCATTAGTAAAGTGAAATACCATTAAAACCCAACATTATCAGTGTGAAATTAAATATACACATTTTTCTTAAACACTATTATGCAATTTTCTTTCGCAAAGAAGTAAAGTTCAGTTCCTTCAAGGTTCTTCATTAAGTATTCTATTTGGGATGTCTATATAATTAATGGCTAATGGGCACAAACATAGAGTTAGAATAAGTCCTAACGTTCTATACCAGGGTAGGGTGACTATAGTTAACAACAATGTATTGTATATGTCAAAACAGCTGAAACAGAGGACTTGAAATGTTCCCAACACATAGAAATGCTAAACACTCAACATGTTGGATAATCCTCTAGTTGACCATTACACATTCTATACATGTAACAAAAGTTAACATGTATCCCATAAATATGTACAAATATCATGTACCAATAAAAAATTTAAAAAAATACAATGATAATCTCTAAAATAAGTCTTATGTTGTCAATGTCAGCCAACTGTGAATTTTATGGAAATATATACACCTTCTCAAAAAGCTGACAAATGGAGGAGGCCAAAGGGGGAGAAATGCCGCAAATGGCCCTGATTTTAAGCCGAGCTCTATGTGGATGCATATTATTTGAAAATTTTTGCTTCTTCATTTGAATAAACACGGACATTTTTTCAAGTTATGAAATAAACCTGACTTCTCAGAACATAAAACAAATTTTGGGTGGTAGTCACTCTTTTCTCTATTGTAGGTAAAACAAACCCAGCCTAAAGCAACCATAACAGCTCCCCATTGTCCTGAATATTCCTTAAGTAATCATATCTCAACACACATATCTTTAGGAGATGCAAAAAGAAATTCAGTAGCTAACTTAGATCCAGCAAAGAAGTACTGAGCATCTACTTTGTGCTGAGCACTGCCAGAATCACTGCTAAGCTGAACATGATCTATTATACACATGTCACTGGATATAAGGAAGCTGAAGTAGAATGAAAACCCCCTCACTGGGGGCATGGAAAAGTAGAGAGAACTGCATCACAGTGTAACATAAGAGTCATAACAAAATTGTCTCTTATTTGTCATAAAAGGTTGGTCCACAGCAGCTTAATTATAAAAGGCAACCAACATTACGTATTCTCCTTCAAAAAAGATACTGTATATTCACAAGTAACATTCGTGTAACTTATAAAAGTAAAGCTTGAAGCAACTAAAATATTTGTTTACAAATGAGAAATTGTTTTAAAAGAAAGATGTTGACAGAGTAAAAAGAAACTTTCTAAACTCAATATATCCCAGAATCTAAAGATACAAATTAAGAAATAATGCAAGTTGACTATGGACTAAACAAAGAGAATACTTTGATTACATTTCCTCTTAGCCAATGAACAGGGTGGAGTGTCCTTATCACTCAACAGCACAGTTTCATAGTCACAACGAATTTTAAACTTAACTGTGGTTTTCTTCAAACTATTATGAAAATTATGTAAATCTAGTAATGTACCAAAGTTGCAGAAAAACAAAAAGAAATATGAATAAGCCAAGCAACTCACAGCTAAAATAATTTTTGCCATCATTTTACAAGTTGGTCCTGAACTCCAAAACCTGTTTTTGTAAAAATAATTCAGAGATACCTGGAATGATTGATCTAATTAGGTACTTTTCAAAAGTATAAAGATCATCTTTACAATGACATTTTTGACAGAGAATTAAAGAATTGTGGATGAAAAGGACTTAGTTTGGGGTTCTATTGAAATAGTACTACTCCTTGTGACTATATTGTCTTTAAACTAAAAACCTAAGTAAGCTCCATAAAATGCACTTTACCCAGTTGATTCTATTATAAAACTTCATAAATATGTCAACAAAACCACTTGCTCATTTATCTAAGAGGCCACAGTGAGATATCATTAGAGCAAACAAGAGAATTAAGAGTGTTTCTTGTAAGCCTCTATTAACTACAATATTCATATTAGTCAGTTGTGCAGAAAAATAGAGTTAAAAGAGGAAGCAAATAAAATATAACATGTTTTCTTAAGTCAGAAATCAGCCTCCCACAAAAATCATAAGAAGGAAACAGAAACTGGAGGTAGACCAAGAGGGTCAAAACACCACTGGGAATTATGGAAATATATCATTTTGGATGACAGCCATTGTACCAGCCATCTCCATCTAATGATGCTACAACACACTACCACATTCAAACAAGGGCTCTAAAGCAAAACCAATACAAACAATGTGCTCACGAACCATATTATATCCTCATATTGTGAAATGAATACCTATAACATGGAAACCAAGTCATTTATACAAATGTCACTTCAATAGAAGGCAGAAGGCAAGGAGGTTCACTGCTGGCCAGACCTGAGTCACCTGTGGAACTATCTTGTCAAGTTTTACATGTCATTCTTAGAGTAACTATACATCCCAGTTTCCCTGAACCTGCTTCCCTGTTTATGCCTGTTGTTGTGATGTAATTATTAATAGTGGTCACTTTCACTTTAAAAGTGTTCCAGTTTGGAAAATAAAGTATATGATTTCCCTATTAATATCCCATTGACTATATATAAATGTCTACAATTATCTACTAGAGGAAATATTTTTACTTTCTCCTTTATCCAGAGATTGTACTTCTGATAAGAATAGAGCATGAAACATTTTCTAAGCCAATATAATATAGTGTGACCATTGAGCGTTACCAGTCACAATTCAGCTATCACCAATTTAACACACTTAGCCCCTGATTCACCTGTAGTAGAGTAATTTAACAGCCTTATACAATCTGACTGCTTTCCAATAAATTATCTTTTTGTCATTACTCTTATCAGGAAGAGATTTCATTTAGAAGGCTTCTAAAATGTTCTACATAAAACCACATAATTACAGGACCACCTATTCGTATTACAACTAACCTCCTATGGTGGGGTTGCTATATGCATCAGTGTTCAGACAGCTGCTCACACACCACTGCAACTGACAAATTAATATTTTACAGCAGAAAACAGAAAAGTACTCGCTATCACTGTGTAGTGATGGAGGTTGTATCAGATTAGAGTGAGAGCCAGATGTGACCCATGGACTGAGAATTTGGTCCTGTTTGTCCCTTGAACTTTGGAAAGAATGTCCAAAAGAATGTCTTAAGAAGGTCGAAGCTATTTTTTCTCTAACCCCATAATATTCTGAAAATTGAGCTATTTATGCTATTATACAGTAGCCAGACCAATGGTTTCTATGTGTACAATTGTAATGTTTTTCATTGTGTTAAGTGCTCTAATAATTATATATATATATATATATAATTCTATTTATTGGACTGTATATATTTCTATACATGACTCTGAAGCCAGAAAAAGTATGTTTGCATATATGTGCATGCATGTGTATTTTATGACATGTGGGTCTAAATATGTGCTACATCCCTGTTTCCTAGTTCACTATCTAATAGCAAGATACTACCAATCATATCTATTATTTTATCTTTTGTGCACAATCTATACATGCCCCCCACAACCTGGATTCTCAAGAATGATCTACCATAATAAAATGAATAAGCCTAGTAAAATGTGTAAAGTCTCCAGTATATACGTAATAAATTTTACCAAATATTTTTGTGAATGATTTTGAATCAAAGTGATATGTATGTATACATCTCAAAATACATTTGAAATCCAAAGGATTCTATTGGTACTCATTTTAGAGACAAACCAAAAGAAAGCACAGTAACAAAGAAGGTCTAATAATGAAAAAATAAGATTATCCTCTGATATAAATTTATAAAACACACTGCCACTAATTATTGCATTTATAGGCAAACTTGAACATGGGATCTCTAATAATAAAGATTAAAGTTGACTTATATAATTGAGGTGATACATTTGTCACAAATTATATCAAATATGTCATGAACTTATTTCATATATAATTTTCACAAATAATTTTTGGTAAAAAATTAAATTATTATTGCATCCAAAATTTTAATTAGGTCTTCAAGGCAAGATGGCAGAATAGGTTTTGCCAATCATCTTCCCCACCAAAGGATATCAATTTAACAACTATCTATACACACATACACACACACACACACACACACACTCCTTCATAAGAACCAAAAATCAGGTGAGCACTCAGAGTACCTGATTATAAATTCAAAATCACTGAAAGAGGCACTGAAGAAGTACAAAAAAAAGTCTTGTTCTCTGATGCCACCCCTCCCAAATCCCCCTGGCTCCTCTGTCTTTTGAAGCTTATTGTGGAGACCATTTCTGTGTCTGAGGAGACGGAAATCATAGCAATTGTGAGGCATTGAACTCAGTGTTGCCCTCTTATAACAAAAAGCAAAACCCGACCAAACTCAGCTGATGCTGGACCAAGGAGAGAGCATTTAAACCAGCTCTAGTCAGAGGGGAATTGTCAGTCCTAGTGGTCCAAACTTGGGTTCCCACAAGCCTCACCACCATGGGCTAAAGTGTTCTGGGGCCACAAATAAACTTGAAAGACAGTCAACACCAAGAGGATCAGTTAACAGTTAACACCACGAAGTGTTAAACTGGGCTCAGAGAGAGTGAACTTGTTGGGTATGAAACCTACTTAGGCACGGGTCAGTCATGAGGCACCCTTTCCAAGACCTTCCTCCTGAGCAACATTTCTGGACACATCCTGGGCCATAAGGGAACCTTCTGCCTTGAAGGGAATGACCAAGACCTGGAAGAAGTCATCACCTGCTAACTGAAGAGCCCTTGGCCCCTGAATAACTAGCAGTGATACCCAGATACTACATCAAGGGCTGTGAGACACTGAGACTTGTTGGCTTCAGGTGAGACTCAACACACTCCCAGCGATGGTGGCTACAGGGCAAGACTCCTTCAACTTGAGAAAAGTGGAGAAAGATATCAATATCAACGTACAGGAAGGTTATAAAATACCAAGTAGATTTAACCCAAAGAAGACTAACTCAAAGCATTTCATAATCAAACTCCCAAAGGCCTAAGATAAAGAAAAGATAGTAAAAGCACAAAATAAAAGAAACAAATAACATACAATGGATCAATGGATCTCCATTACATCTGGCAGCAGACTTTTCAATGGAAACCTCACAGGCCAGTAAAGAGTGGCATGACACATTTAAAATGCTGAAGGAAAAAAATATATTTACCCTAGAATAGCATATCTAGCAGCAATATCCTTGAAACATGAAGGAGAAATAAAGACTTTCCCAGACAAACCAAAGCTGAGGGATATCATCAACACCAGATCTAGACCTATTCTAAGTGACATGGTAAATGAAGTGCTTCAATGAGAAACAAAAGAACATTAATTAGCAATAAGAAATCATCTGATGGTACAATCCTCACTGGTAATATTAATAGTAATTACAGAAAAAAACAGAATATTACAACACAGTAACTGTGGTGTGTAAATACTCTTTATATAGAAACACTAAACAATGAATGAATAAAAAATAATAACTACAACTAAATTTTCAGACATAGTGAAATAAGATTTAAATAGAAACAACTAAAAATTTAAAAGTTGGAGAATGAAGCTAAGCATAAAGTTATTGTTATGTTTCCTTTTTGCTTGTTTGTTTGTTTGCAAGTTTATGCAAACAGTGTAAGTTTTCATGAGCTTAAAACAGCGGTTTATAAAATAAAATTTGCAATCCCTATGTTAACCTTGAAGCAAAAAAATAAAAGGGTCCAAAATATATATATAAAGCAAGAAACTAAACAGTATCACCAGAGAAAACCACCTTCTCTAAAAGGAACACCGGAAGGGAAAAAAAGAAGGAGGAGAATACCACAAACTACCAAAAATCAAACAACAAAATAGCAGGAGTAAGTCCTTACTTACCAATAATAACAGTGAATGTAAATAGACTAAACTCTCCAATCAAAACAGACTGGCTGAATGGATGGAAGAACAAGAACCATTGATTTATTGCCTACAAGAAACACACTTCACCTATAAAGACATATATAGACTGAAAATAAAGGAAAGGAAAAAGATATGCCATGCTAAGGCAAACAAAAAAGAGCATGAGTACCTACACTTATATCAGAAAAACTAGATTTCAAGAAAAAAAAAACTATGAGAGACAAAGAAGGTCATTATATAACGATAAAGGAGTCAATTCAGCAAGAAAATACAACAATTTAAATATATATACACCCAACACTGGAGCACCCAAATATATAAAGAAAATATTGTTAAAGTTAAAGAGAGGAGAGATCCCAATGCAATAATAACTGGAGACTTCAATACCTCACTTTCAGCATTGGACAGATCTTTCAGACAGAATATCAACAAAGAAACATTGAATGGACTTAATCTGCACTTATAGGCTAAATGAACATAATAGATATTTACAGAACATTTCATCCTACTGCTGCAGAATGCACATTCCTCTACTCAGCACGTGGATCATTGTAAAAAAAGACCATATCTTAGGTCATAAAACAAGTCTTAAAAAATTCACAAAAATTGAAATTATACCACACATCTTGTCTGAACACAGTGAAACAAAACAGTAACAAAAGGAATTTTGGAAACTATATAAATACACAAATTAAACCATATGCTTCTAAATCACCAGTGGGTCAATCAGTTAATTAAGATGGAAAATTTTTCTTAAAACAAAGAATAATAAAAATACAACATACAAAAATTTATGGGATACAGTAATAGCAGTATAAGAAAAAAGTTTACAGCTATAAGTGCGACATCAAAAAAGAAGTAAAACTTCAAATAAACAATCTGATGAGACATTTTAAAGATCCAGAAAAGTAAGAGCAAACCAAGCCCAAAATCACTAGAAAAAAAAGAAAAAACATGAGAACGAAAATAAATGAAATTGAAACAAAAATAATGCAAAAAATGAATGAAACAAAAGGCTGATATTTTTAAAAGTTAAGTAAAATTGACAAACTGCAAGCCAGACTAGCTGATCAAAGAAGAAAGAAGATTCAAATAAATAAAAAAGATTAAATAAATAAGAGAGAAGATCTAAATAAATACAAATAAGTAAATAAATATAAAAGGAGACATTACAACTAATACTGAGAAATTCAAAGGATCATTAGTGGCTACTGTGATCAACTACATGCCAATAAATTGGAAAATCTAGAAGAAATGGACAACTTCCTAAACACATATAACCCACAAAGATTGAACCATGAAGAAGTCCAAAACCTGAGCAGACCAATAACAAGTAATGAGATTGAAGCCAAAATGAGATCAAAGTAACAAGATTGAAGAAACGAGATCGAAGCTGAACAGTCTCCCAGTAAAGAAAAGCCTGCAGCCGGGCGCGGTGGCTCACGCTTGTAATCCCAGCACTTTGGGAGTCCGAGGCAGGCAGATCACGAGGTCAGGAGATCGAGACCACGGTGAAACCCCGTCTCTACTAAAAATACAAAAAATTAGCTGGGCGTGGTGGCGGGCGCCTGTAGTCCCAGCTACTTGGAGAGGCTGAGGCAGGAGAATGGCGTGAACCCGGGAGGCGGAGCTTGCAGTGAGCCGAGATCGCGCCACTGCACTCCAGCCTGGGTGACAGAGCGAGACTCCGTCTCAAAAAAAAAAAAAAAGCCTGCAACCCAACAACTTCCTGTTGAATTCCACAAAACATTTAAAGAAGAATTAATATCAATTCTACTCAAACAATTCTGAAAAATAGGGGAGGAAGAATGCTTCCAAACTCATTCTATGAAACCGGTACTACTCTGATTCCGAAACCGGTACTACTCTGATTCCAAAACCAGACAAAGACACATAAAAAAAAAGAAAGAAAGAAGAAAACTACAGGCCAGTAAGTCTGATGAATATTGCTGTGAAAATTCTCAACAAAATACTAGCAAACAAAATTCAACAATAAATGTAAAAGATCATTTATCATGACCAAATGGATTTGTCCTTGGGATACAAGGATGGTTCAACATAAACAAATCAATTATTGTGATAAGTCATATCAACGGAATGAAGAACAATAACCATATGATCATTTCAATTGATGCTGAAAAGGCATTTGATAAAATTCAACACCCCTTCATGATAAATACCCTAAAAAAACTGGGGATAGAAAGAACATAATATAAGCCATATATGACAGACTAAAAGCTAGTATACTTACTGGGGAAAAACTGAAAGCCTTTCCTTTAAGATCTGGAACATGACAAGAATGCCCACTTTCATCACTGTTATTTAACATAGTACTGGACATTTTAGCTAGAGCAATCAGACAAGAGAAAGACATAAAGGGCATCCAAATTAGAAAGGAAGAAGTCAAATTATCTTTGTTTGCAGAGGGCATAATATTATATTTGGAAAAACCTAAAGAATACACCAAAAAAATTTTAAAAACTGATAAATTCAGTAACGTTGTGAGATACGAAATCAACGCACAAAAGTCAGCAGGATTTCTTTTTTTTTATGGAAAGTTAGTTTATTCTTTTTTATATATATACTTTAAGTTCTGGGATACATGTGCAGAACATGCAGGTTTGTTACATAGGTATACACCTGCCATGGTGGTTTGCTGTACCCATCAACCCGTCATCTATATTAGGTATTTCTCCTAATGCTATCTCCCCCCGGTCCCCCCACCCCCAACAGGCCCCAGTGTGTGATGTTCCCCTCCCTGTGTCCATGTGTTCTCATTGTTCAAATCCCATTTATGAGTGAGAACATGTGGTGTTTGGTTTTCTGTTCCTGTGTTACTTTGCTGAGAATGATAGTTTCCTGCTTCATCCATCTCCCTGCAAAGGACATGAACTCATCCTTTTTTATAGCTGCATTGTATTCCATAGTGTATATGTGCCACATTTTCTGTATCCATTCTATTATAGATGGGCACAGTGCCGCAATAAACATGTGCATGTGTCTTTATGTGGAATGATGTATAATCCTCTGGGTATATACCCAGTAATGGGATTGCTGGGTCTATGGTATTTGTAGTTCTAGATCCTTGAGGAATTGCCACACTGTATCCACAATGGTTGAATTACTTTAAACTCTAACCAACAGTGTAAAAGTGTCTCTATTTCTCCACATCCTCTCCAGCATCAGTAGTTTCCTGACTTTTTAATGATCGCTATTCTAAATGGCATGAGATGGTATTTCACTGTGGTTTTGATTTGCATTTCTCTAATGACCAGTGATGAAGAGCTTTTTTTCATATGTTTGTTAGCTACATAAATGTCTTCTTTTGAGAAGTGTCTGTTCATATCATTTGCCCAATTTTTCATGGGGTTGTTTGTTTGTTTCTTGTAAATTTAAGTTCTTTGTAGATTCTGGATATTAGCCATTTGTCATATGAACAGATTGAAAAAATTTTTCTCCCATTCTGTAGGTTGCCTGTTCACTCTGATGATAGTTTCTTTTTCTGTGCAGAAGCTCCTTAGTTTAATTAGATCCCATTTGTTAATTTTGGCTTTTGTTGCCATTGCTTTTGGCGTTTTTTTATTTTATTTTTTATTATTATACTTTAGGTTTTAGGGTACATGTGCACAATGTGCAGGTTTGTTACATATGTATCCATGTGCCCTGTTGGTTTGCTGCACCCATTAACTCGTCATTTAGCATTAGGTATATCTCCTAATGCCGTCCCTCCCCCCTCCCCCCAACCCACAACAGGCCCCAGAGTGTGATGTTCCCCTTCCTGTGTCCATGAGTTCTCATTGTTCAATTCCCACCTATGAGTGAGAACATGTGGTGTTTGGTTTTTTTGTTCTTGTGATAGTTTACTGAGAATGATGTTTTCCAGTTTCATCCATGTCCCTACAAAGGACATGAACTCATCATTTTCTATGGCTGCATAGTATTCCATGGTGTATATGTGCCACATTTTCTTAATCCAGTCTATCATTGTTGGACATTTGGGTTGGTTCCAAGTCTTTGCTATTGTGAATAGTGCCGCAACAAACATACGTGTGCATGTGTCTTTATAGCAGCATGATTTATAGTCCTTTGGGTATATACCCAGTAATGGGATGGCTGGGTCAAATGGTATTTCTAGTTCTAGATCCCTGAGGAATCGCCACACTGACTTCCACAATGGTTGAACTAGTTTACAGTCCCACCAACAGTGTAAAAGTGTTCCTATTTCTCCACATCCTCTCCAGCACCTGTTGTTTCCTGACTTTTTGATGATCACCATTCTAACTGGTGTGAGATGGTACCTCATTGTGGTTTTTTGCCTATGTCCTGAATGGTATAGCCTACATTGCCTTCTAGAGTGTTTATGGTTTTAGGTCTTTAATCCATTTTAAGTTAATTTTTGTATAAGGTGTAAGGGAGGGGACCAGTTACCTTTTTATGCATATGGCTAGCCAGTTTTCCCAACAACATTTATTAAATAGAGAATCCTTTCTCCATTGCCTGTTTTTGTCATGTTTGTCAAAGATCAGATGGTTGTAGACGTATGGCATTAATTCTGAGGCCTGTGTTCTCTTCCATTCAACTACACATCTGTTTTGGTACCAATACCATGCTGTTTTGGTTACTGTAGCCTTGCAGTATAGTTTGAAGTCAGGTAGCATGATGCCTCCAGCTTTGTTCTTTTTGCTTAGGATTGTCTTGGCTATATGGGCTCTTTTTTGGTTCCACACGAAATTTAAAGTAAATTTTTCTAATTCTATGAAGAAAGTCAATGGTAGCTTGATGGGGATAGCATTGAATCTATAAATTACTTTGGCCAGTAAGGCTGTTTTCATGATATTCATTCTTCCTATACCTGAGCATGGAATGTTTTCCCATTTGTTTGTGTCCTCTCTTATTTCCTTGAGAGGTGGTTGGAGTTTTCTTCGAAGAGGTCCTTCACATCCCTAGTAAATTTTATTTCTAGGAATTTTATGCTCTTTGTAGCAACTGTGAATGGGAGTTCACTCATGATTTGGTTCTCTGTTTGTCTATTATTGGTGCATAGGAATGCCTGTGCTTTTTGCATATTGATTTTGTATCCTGAGACTTTGCTGAAGTTGCTTATCAGCTTAAAGAGATTTTGGGCTGAGACAATGGGGTTTTCTAAATATACAATCATGTCATCTGCAAACAGAGTCAATTTGACTTCTTCTCTTACTATTTGAATACCCTTTATTTCTTTCTCTTGCCTGATTGCCCTGGCCGGAACTTCCAATATTATGTTGAATAGAAGTGGTGAGAGACGGTATCCTTGTCTTGTGCCAGTTTTCAAAGGGAAGGCTTCCAGCTTTGGCCCATTCAGTATGATACTGGCTGTGGGTTTGTCATAAATAGCTCTTATTATTTTAAGATATGTTCCATCAATACCTAGTTGATTGACAGTGTTTAGCATGATGGGGTGTTGAATTTTATCGAAGGCCTTTCCTGCATCAACTGAGATAATCACGTGGTTTTTGTCACTGGTTCTGTTAATGTGATTGATTATATTTATTAATTTGTGTATGTTTAACCGGCCTTGCATCCCAGGGATAACGCCAACTTGATCGTGGTGGATAAGCTTTTTGATGTGCCGCTGGATTTGGTTTGCCAGTATTTTATTGAGAATTTTCACACCGATGTTCATCAGGGATATTGGCCTGAAATTTTGTGTGTTTGTGTATGTGGTCAATTTTAGAATAAGTGCGATGTGGTGCTGAAAAGAATGTATATTCTGTTGATTTGTGGTGGAGAGTTCTGTAGATGACTATTAGGTCTGCTTAGTCCAGAGCTGAGTTCAAGTCCTGAATATCCTTGTTAATTTTCTGTCTCATTGATCTGTCTAATATTGACAGTGGGGTTTTAAAGTCTTCCACTATTATTGTGTGGGAGTCTACGTCTCTTTGTAGGTCTCTAAGAACTTGCTTTATGAATCTGGGTGCTCCTGTATTTGGTGCATATATATTAAAGATAGTTAGCTCTTCTTGTTGCTTTGATGCCTTTATCATCATGTAATGCCCTTCTTTGTCTCTTTTGATCTTTGTTGGTTTAAAGTCTGTTTTATCAGAGACTAAGTTTGCAACCCCTGCCTTTTTTTGTTTTCCATTTGCTTGGTAGATCTTCCTCCATCCCTTTATTTTGAGCCTATGTGTGTCTCTGCACGTGAGATGGGTTTCCTGAATACAGCACCTCAATGGGTCATGACTCTTTATCCAATTTGCCAGTCTGTATCTTTTAATTGGGGCATTTAGCCCATTTACATTTAAGGTTAATATTGTAATGTGTGAATTTGATCCTGACGTTATGATGCTACCTGGTTTTTGCCCATTAGTTCATGCAGTTTCTTCATAGTGTCAATGGTCTTTACCATTTGGTATGTTTTTGCAGTAACTAGTACCAGTTTTTCCTTTCCATGTTTAGTGCTTCCTTCAGGAGCTCTTGTAAGGCAGACCTGGTGGTGATAAAATCTCTTAGCATTTGCTTGTCTGTAAAGGCTTTTATTTCTTCTTTGCTTATGAAGCTTAGTTCGGGTGGATATGAAACTCTGGGTTGAAAATTATTTTCTTAAAGAATGTTGAATATTGGCCCCCACTCTCTTCTAGCTTGTAGGGTTTCTGCAGAGAGATCCACTGTTAGTCTGATGGGCTTCCCTTTGTGGGTAACCTGACCTTTCTCTCTTGCTGCCCTTAACATTTCTTCCTTCATTTCAACCTTGGTGAATCTGATGATTATGTGTCTTGGGGTTGCTCTTCTCGAGGAGTATCTTTGTGGTGTTCTCTCTATTTCCTGAATTTGAATGTTGGCCTGTCTTTCTAGATTGGGGAATTTCTCCTGGATAATATCCTGAAGAGTGTTTTCCAGCTTGTTTCCATTCTCCCCATCACTTTCAGGTACACCAGTAAAACGTAGGTTTGGTCTTTTCAAATACTTCCATATTTCCAGTTGATCTTCAATCTCTGATATCCTTTTTTCTGCTTGATCAATTCAGCTATTGATACTTGTGCATGCTTCATGAAGTTCTCACGCTGTGTTTTTCAGCTCCATCAGGTCATTTACGTTCTTCTCTAAACTAGTTGTTCTAGTTAGAAATTTGTCTAACCTTTTTTCAAGGTTCTTAGCTTCCTTGCATTAGGTTAGAACATGCTCCTTTAGCTCAGAGGAGTTTGTTATTACCTATCTTCTGAAGCCTACTTCTGTCAGTTCGTAAAACTCATTCTCTGTCCAGTTTTGTTCCCTTGCTGGCAAGAAGTTGTGATCCTTTGTAGGAGAAAGGCTTTCTGGTTTTTGGAATTTTCAGCCTTTTTGTGCTGGTTTTTCCTCATCTTTGTGGATTTATCTACCTTTGGTCTTTGATGTTGGGGTTTCTGTGTGGACGTCCTTTTTGTTTATGTTAATGCTATTCCTTTTTGTTTGTTAGTTTTCCTTCTAACAGTCAGGCCCCTCTGCTGCAGGTCTGCTGGAGGTCCTCTCCAGACCCTCTTTACCTGGGTATTACCAGTGGTGGCTGCAGAATAGCAGATTGCTGTCTGTTCCTTCCTCTAGAAGCTTCATCCCAGAGGGGCACCCGCCAGATGCCAGCCAGAGCTCTCCTGTATCTCCCTGTCAGGAGGCACAGGGGTCAGGGACCCACTTGAGGAGACAGTCTGTCCTTTGGTAGAGTTCAAGCACTGCACTGGGACATCTGCTGCTCTCTTCAGAGTCAGCAGGCAGGAATGCTTAAGTCTGCTGAAGCTGCACCCACAGCCACCCTTCCCCCAGGTGCTCTGTCCCAGGGAGATGGGAGTTTTATCTATAAGCCCCTGACTGGAGCTGATGCCTTTATTTCAAAGATGCCCTGCCTGTAGAGGAGGAATCTAGAGAGGCAGTCTGGCTATAGCAGCTTTGCCCAACTGTGGTGTGCTCCGCCCACTTCAAACTTTCTGGCGGCTTTGTTTACACTGTGAGGGGAAAACTGCCTACTCAAGCCTCAGTAATGGCGGACGCCCCTCCCCCAACCAAACTCGAGCATCCCAGGTCGATTTCAGACTGCTGTGCTGGCAGCAAGAATGTCAAGCCAGTGGATCTTAGCTTTCTGGGCTCCGTGGGGCTGGGATCCACTGAGCTAGACCACGTGGCTCCCTGGCTTCAGCCCCCTTTCCAGGGGAGTGAACAGTTCTGTCTCGCTGGCATTCCAGGTGCCCCTGGGGTATAAAAGAAACTCCAAAAGTCAGTAGCATTTCTATTAGGTTGGTACGAAAGTAATTGTGGTTTTGGACAGTGAATTTTTAAATCATTTTAGCTAGGCTCAAACACATCTTTATTAATCAAAATAGGAACCATTACAGTCAACACATTTTTGCCAATGAGAAGTTTGCTTATTCCTCTAGCATAAAAATCCATGCTTCAGGATTCGACAAACTCTTGGAAAGCATTTTCTGCACCCTGCTGGTTGTGGATGCATTTGCCCTGCAAAAAGTGGTCAAGATGCTTGAAGAAGTGGTAGTCAGTTGGTTAGAGGTCAGATAAACATGGCAGATGAGGCAAAACTTCGTAGCCCAATTGGTCCAACTTTTGAAGCATTGGTTGTGCGATGTGTACTCAGGAGTTGACATGGAGAAGAGTTGGGCCCTTTCTGTTGACTAATGATGGCTGCGGGCATTGAAGTTTTCAGTTCATCTCATTGATTTGCTGAGAGTACTTCTCAGATATAATGGTTTTGCCAGTATTCAGAAAGCTGTAGTGAATCAGACTGGCAGCAGACCACCAAACAGTAACCATATGACATTTTTTGGGTGCAAGTTTGGCTTTGGGAAGTGCTTTGGAGCATCTTCTTGGTCCAACCACTGAACTGGCTGTCTCCAGTTGTTGTCTAAAATCCACTTTTCATCTCACATCACAATCCGATTGAGAAATGGTTCATTGTTGTTGCATAGAATAGGAGAAGACAACATTTCGAAATCACAATTTTTTTTTATTTTTGCTCAGCTCATGAGGCACCCACTTATCAAGCTTTTTCACCTTTCCAATTTGCTTCAAATGCCAAACAACTATAGAATGGTGGACATTGAGTTCTTCCACAACTTCTTATGTAGTTGTAAAAGGACTGGCTTCAATGATTGCTCTCAATTGGTTGTTGCCAACTTCCAATGGCTGGCCACTATGCTCCTCATCTTCAAGACTCTCGTCTCCTTTGCAAAATTTCTTGAACCACCACTGCACTGTACGTTTGTTAGCAGTTCCTAGGCCAAATGAGTTGTTGATGTTGTGAGTTGTCTCTGCTGCCTTACAACCCATTTTTAACTTGAATAAGAAAATCACTTGAATTTATTTTTTGTCTAACATCATTTCCATAGTCTAAAATAAATTTAAAATAAACAGCAAGTAATAAGTCATTAGCAAAAAAAAAATAAAGCAAGAAATGCCCATTAAAATGACACATAACATATCCACATTTATTTAAGAATGTATTCCAATATCAAATGGCAAATTCCAACAATGCAAAAACCATAATTACATTTGTACCAACTGAGTATATGCCAACAGAGAACAATCTGAAAAAGAAATCAAAAAAGTCATCTGTTTACAATAGCCACTAACAAAATTAAATACCTAGAAATTAACCAAAAAAGTGAAAAACCTCTATAATAAAAACTATAAAAGACTGATAAAAGAAATTGAAGAAGACATCAAAAAATGAAGATATTCCATGGATATAAATTGGAAGAATCAATATTGTTAAAATATCCATACTACCCAAAGCAATCTACAGAATCAATGCTATCCCTATCAAAATACTGATGACATTGTTTGCAGAAATAGAAAAAAATCCTAAAATTTATTTGGAACTACTAAAGACCCAGAATAGCCCTACCTATTCTAAGCAAAAAGAACAAAACTGAAGGTATCTCATTACCCAACTACAAATTTTATACTACAAAGCTATAGGAACCAAAACAGCATAGTACTGGCATAAAACCAGACACATAGGCCAATGAAACAGAATAGAGAAGCCAGAAACAAATCCACACACCTATAATTAACTCATCTTTGACAAAGGTACCAAGAACATATGCTGGGGAAAAGGCAGTCTCTTCAATAAAGAGTGCTGGGAAAATTGGAATTCCACATGCAGAAGAATGAAACCAGATCTCCATCTCTTGCCATATATAAAAATGAAATCAAAACGATTAAAGACAAATCTAAGTCCTGAAAATAAAAAATACTGCAAGAAAACATTGGGGAAAATCTCCAGGACATTGGTCTGGGCAAAAACTTCTTGAGCAATACCCCACAAGCACAGGCAACCAAAGCAAAAATGAACAAATAGGATCACAGCCAGTTAAAAAGCTTCTACACAGCAAAGAATATCAACAAAGTGAAAACACAACTCACAGAATGGGAGAAAATATTTGTAAACCACCCATCTAACAAGGGATTAATAAGAAGAATATATAAGGAGCTCAAACAACTCTATAGAAAAATTTTAATAATCTGATCAAAAATGGGCAAAGTATTTGAATAGACATTTCTCTAAAGAAGACATCCAAGTGGCAAACAGGCATATGAAAAGGTGATCAGCATCACTGATCATTAGAGAAATGCAAATCAAAACTACAATGATCTATCATCTCACCCTAGTTCAAATGGCTTATATCCAAAAGACAGGCAATAACAAAGGCCGGCGAGGATGTGGAGAAAAGGGAACTCTGTTGGTGGGAATGTAAATTAGTACAACCACTATGGAGAACAGTTTAAGATACCATATAATCCAGTAATCTCACTGCTGGGTATATACCCAAAAGAAAGGAAATTCAGTATATCAAAGAGATATATGCATTCCTGTGTTTGTTGCAGCACTGTTTACAATAGCTAATATTCAGAATCAACCAGTGTCCATCAAGAGATGAATGAATAAAGAAAATGTGGTACATATACATAATGGAATAGTATTCAGCAATAAAAACGAATAAGAGATCCTGTCATTTGCAACGACATGGGTAGAACTGGAGATCATTATGTTAAATGAAATAAGCCAGGCACAGAAAGACAAACATCACATGTTCTCACTTATTTGTGGGATCTAAAAATAAAAACAATTGAACTCATGAATACAGAGAGTAGAAGGATGGTTTCCAGATGCCAGGAAGGGTAGTGGGAGAGTAAGGGGGAGGTGGGGACAGTTAATGGGTACAGAAAATATAGAAAGAATGAATAAGACCTTCTATTTGATAGCACAACCGGGTGGCTAGAGTCAATAATAAATTAACTGTACATATTTAAATAACTTAAAGAGAGTGATTCAATTGTTTGTAACTGAAAGATTAAGTGCTTGAGGGGATGGACACCTCACTCTCCTTGATGTGCTTATTTCACATTGTATGCTTGGATCAAAACATCTAATGTATCTCATAAATATATACACCTACTATGTACCCACAAAAATTAAAATTAAAAACTTTAAAGGTTAAAAAAACAAAATTTCAATTTAAATGATTCTAAATTAGTATCAAACTAATCAAAATGCAATTCCCTGTACATGAATTCATTTTTGAAAGAAAAATATCTGAACACAGTTATGGAATTAACTTTCTGTAATGTAAATTTTACTGAATTAAAAAGAAGTTTTAAGTTATATGATAAAGTTTGTGGTATAAACCCCTTGTAGTATATTGCTTCGTTATATGTAAAACAGGAGAAAAAAATTAAGCAGCTGTTGCAATACATTCTCCTTCATTCTGCCTATTTAGTTCATTTAGTTCTCTCAACCCTGGCTTGCAGGGATCATGTTCTCTAAAATATGCCAGTAGAAATGTGCAAAAGTCAAGTGTCTCATTTACTTTCATTATGTTTTGCTGTGCTGCTTTCAATACTCTGGGCCATATGACGATTTCCTCAAGCTTCAAATCCTTTTGTATTCATTGAAGATGACTTTATAGTGATCTTTTTTGTTGTCATTTACTGTTTTTAGTAATTCTTCCTCCAACACTCCCAACTGTATCAAACATGCCTTCAGTACCTAAATAATTTAAATGTTAACATGCTTTAGAATTTAATGTTGGCCAGGCGCGGTGTCTCATGCCTGTAATCTCAGCACTTTGGGAGGCCGAGGTGGGCAGATCACGAGATCAGCAGATCGAGACCATCCTGGCTAACACGGTGAAACCCCGTCTCTACTAAAAATACAAAAACAAAATTAGCCAGGCGTGGTGGCTGGCACCTGTAGTCCCAGCTACTCGAGAGGCTGAGGCGGGAGAATGGCATCAACCCGGGAGGCGGAGCTTGCAGTGAGCCGAGATCACGCCACTGCTCTCCAGCCTGGGCGACAGAGCGAGACTCCGTCTCAAAAAAAAAAAAAAAAAAGAATTTAATGTTATTAGCTCATTCTAAATAAATCCTATGACAATGTTACAACTTAAATCTGCCAAAGAAATGATGCCCCTAAATCTTTTTGCCTAGTAATATTCAGCCTGCGTGGTCAGTTTTGCAATCATTTCCATAAAGTTTTGGAACCATGCCTGGATTGAAATTGCTTCCTATCTTGTTCAAAATTACAACAGTCAAAACACACAATACATAGGTCTGCTTCCCAGTACAATGTCGGTTTCCTCCATTTAGAAAAGTGCAGTGATTCATCAGTAATTTAACCTATAGATATTTGAAGGTTGGCGAGTATCTCTAAGGGGCTGTTGACCTTCAGCAACTGAAAGAACTAGAACTCCAGCCTCAGTCAATATATATTTATCTTTCTGTTGGGACTATTACAACTGTGCAAGAAATGCTGACCTTGAAACTTCTAGCACAGAATGCATGCAAATAATGTTTCCTAAAGGAAAAATATAAAAATACCTAAATAGGATATCTACATCTAAAATGCACATTCTGTAAAGATCAAAGGAAAGTACTCTGAAGGTTCAAATAAATTCTAAAGGAACAAGCATATTATTTCTGTGATCCACTGGTTTGCTCTTAAATGTGAATTGGGGTGTAATCCCATTAGACCAGAATGATAAAATTTGGAAAAGCAAAGTATTTTTTATTTTATGAAAAGTTACTAATATCAAGAGCCTGTCTTGTTTTCAGGTGAATGATTTTTATTCCCCACAAAACCATAATACTATAGATCTCTCAAAAATCATCATATCCCATATTGACTACATTTATACCAAAACACACATTTGTATATCTGGAGAAAATGTAGATGGTGTATGCTGAAACTCTTTTCAATAATTTTTCATTTTGTCTGATGGAATATTTGCTTGAAAGGAAACTTTTTTTTACACCAAATAGTCATAGTCCGCATTCTTGTTAGGAACCAGTGGGATATATCAGAAGACTGAGTAAGGCATTACTAAATAGGTAACAATGCAAGTGTGCTAAACAGAGGTCAGAAAGATTCAATTAAAGTATAATTAACAACCACCAAGTCATGCAAATCCTAAGAAAACTGGCTGGACATCCTAATCAAATAAAGTGTGAGATTTCATAGGAAAAAGGGTCATTTTAAAATAAACAAATAGGAAATTAATGCATAGAGCTAATTGAGCATTAAAGATAAATAAGGACTTCTGGGAACAAATATCTAATTATTCATGGTAAAAAAAATACATAATGTTTTATTTCTACAATTTTGTTCTTCTGAAATGTACATATAGAAAACTGGGGTACTACAAAAAGGTCTATGAATGGAAACAGAAACATGAATGCATTTATAAAACTATTATCATATAATTGGTTTGTCTATTGAGTGGCATGGGGTCATTTGCATGTCTCCCATTTGGTTGTCATCTTTCTTACAAAGGAAGGAAACAACTTGGGAAGAAGGGAAATCTCTTTGGTGGGCCTATCAGCATTAAAAATCGTTAGATCTCCTTCCTCCCAAAAACATAACTACAATTCAGTCAACAGATACAATATAAACCGAGAAAGCCACTGATTTGCTGGTATATTGATTAAAAGCTACATTACTGCATTGAGAGATCTGATAGTATTTAAAATGTTAGAGAAAGATTTTCTTCATTAAAAAACAATTTTCAACTAATCTTATTATATGGAATCATCACGTAAACCTTTATAGGGACTTGTTTACTCTGATGTAGAACACCTCAATTTTCAACTAATCTTATTATATGAAATCATCAAGTAAACCTTTATAGGGACTTGTTTTCTCTGACGTAGAACACCTCACTTGAGCTGACTTCTAAACTGATCCATACAATTCAAATCAATAGCAATGTAAACTTAGTCCCTCCTCAATGTTACTAGTTTTGAAATTTTTACTTTGCATCAGAAAGAACTAGAGATCTCTCTATTCCTTTCATCAGGTGTCCAATCTACTCCAATCTAAAATTATCTTAGTAATGCTCACACAAAGATGTTTTCTTCATGGCTGTTTTTTATACAAAGCTATTTTTCTCATTGTTGTTGCTACTGCTGTTGCTGCTGTTGTCTTACCTGTAAACTCTAGCTACTTGCAGGGAGTGTGAGGCACTGCTACCCTTTAGTTCTCTCTGAATCCAAGTTAAATTTTGTCATCTTGACATTTTTCTCATTTTTCTCAAAATTCCCTCTGTTAAAATAGTATATTTACAGCACTATTCACAATAGCAAAGATATGAAATCAACCTAAGCATCAACAAGTAATTAGATAAAGAAAATGTGATACACACACACACACACACACTCTCTCTCTCAAAGGAATAGTATTCAGCCATTAAAAAGAATTAAATCATATGTTTCTCAGCAGCATGGATGGAACTGGAGGCCATTATCTTAAGTGAAACAACTCAAAAACAGAAAGTCAAATACCACATGTTCTCACATAAGTGAGAGCTAAATAATGTGTAAACATGGTCACAAAGTGTGGAATAATAAACACTGGAGACTGGGAAGCATGGGGAGCTGGGCAGGGGGTGAGGGTTGAGAAATTACTTAATGGGTACAGTGTACACTATTAAGGTGATGGATACCCTAAATGCCCTCACTTCACCACTACACAATCTATGCATATAACAAAATTGCACTTGTAGCCCACAAATTTGTACAAATCAAAAAGTATATTTAGTGTAGTAGGCATTATTTGAGGAAGGAAAGTTGGAAATACACTGATCCTTTTTATAAAACTATTTTAACAAGGGCATGATAAAATTTAAGGTAACATATTTTAGCTCTTGCATTAAAATTTCTTGGTTCTGGGAGTAGAATGGAAAATTTAAAAATGCTTTTATTAGACCCAAATCAAAATGTACATTTTGGAACGTAGTGTTCTTACTGCTTCTACCGTCACCAAATTCATTTGCACCCCCATGGCTATGTTCCTTACTTCTCCCTGCTCAACCAATTCCTACTCATCTTTCATGTTTCAGCTTCTTTACAATTCTCATCTTTAATAGTTCCATTGAATATAACATTCATTGAAATTCTGCTATGAACAAAGTACTGCGATAGAAACTAAAGGCAAATATATTATAGAAATATTGCATTATAATATTCTGTGTACAGAAAAGGAAAAATCAAATCTAACTATGTGGATTCATGGAAAAGATGGAATTTGAATTTGCCTTGAAATATTACAAATAGAAATTTAAGCATGGAACACTTAGGGGCTGCCCTATAAGGCTGAAACAACAGCATTAACATTGTCAGAGAGTCAAACAAGCTAATTCTTGAAGAGCCTTGATGGTCCTCTCTTTTATCAATCTCTTCTCTGACTTCCTGTAGCACTTGTTCTCTATAGTACTTTATTCGGCACTTATTTGTCATAGGGTTGCTGCGTACTCTAATTTTTTTGTACATCTTCACTCTTACAAAAGACTATGAGCTCTGTAAGTGCCAAAATGTCTTATATTTCTTAGAAATTTCCCAATATCTATTATAGGGTGGCCACATAGTCAACAACCAACATACAGTTAATTGATTCAAACGAAAGATATTACAGATGTTTATCTAAATATTTATTTTTATTTCTTTTAAAAAGAAGTGATTTCTCCCTCTATTGGGGACCTACAAGTAGCCAGAAAAGAATATCTGCATTCACTCACATAATAAAGTGAAACACAGATGCAATCTGTACACTATGAAACCAGATGGAGACACAATATTTTATATACAGTTAAGTCTACTCCCTGTCTTTCCATTATCCAAATATAACAATGTATTTGGCAAGAGCAATTATAAATAAGTTAAAAGAAAATTTTCTAAAATATGTAGCAAATATAAAGGGTGGAAGGTTTTGATAACCTGCTTGTGGCTTTGAAGCATCAAAATCAATGACTATTGAGGAACTAACCTCATAAAGCTTATAAAAAAATCTGGCATGAAATGAATCCCACCTCTATCTAACCATATCCTTTAGTCCAAGTGACTTCTAGAGGTGCTGAAATATTACACTTCACTCGTAAGTCTTTTGTAGAGAGTGAGCTATTCACAAGTGTGTATATGGAGAAATGTACTTGATGGCCATTGTCTTATTTTCCCTTCCACTTGTTCCATTCTCAGAAGTTCCCTGCTATAGTCTCAAAAAGCAATCTATGTGTTGTCTCTTTTCTGTATTCAATATCAGTGTAGAAACAAAGGCATTACCATTCAAAGCCATATTTTGTGTCAAAGTCTAAAGAACAGAGTATTTGATTGGGAATCAGAAGAACTAGGTTCCGACATCTGTCTTCAAAGCTCGGCAAGTCACTCAACTTTACTCTGACCAAAACACATCCATTTGGAAATGTGGATTTCTACAATCTGCATGTATCCCCACCCCCAAGCCAAGTCAACCCAATGGAAGAATCATCTGAATGACAAAATACATGTAAAAGGTGGTAAACTCTTTAGGAAAAAAAAAACATATATATATATATATATATATATATATATATATATATAGAATTAAAACGTGAATCTTATCTTAGTTTGTTTCCTGCTTTGAGGAGTGGGTGAAGAATTGTTTTATATTCACTTTTCTGAAAGCCTTATACTTTGAACCAATCATCTTATTAGCTTAAAAATGTTATCCTTGTTGACAATAATAGTGAATATATAAAACCAAACAGCAAAGCCCTAAAAGCCTCAGAGTACTTTTTAACACAAAATGACAAATCTCAAAGAACCTCATTAGAGACCAAAAGTAGGTTCTAACATGTCATTTCTATGTAATATTTGTTTCATTGTAATATACTTCTAAATTTCAGTCCTGCCTTTGGTAAAAGGACATGCCAGATCCCAAGAATGGAGGTTAAAAGAATAATAATAATGTACCTAGTCAATTGTTGAGTTCTGTATATCTCTTCTTCAGAAAATTTCCTCCTGCCCTTGAAGAAGAACAGCATATTCTGTTAAGTGTGAAATTTGATTACCTGTATTATCAGATCTTGCACTTTTAAAAATTGTTATACTTCTGTCTGAGTCACTAAAATATGTGCCAGTGGACTGTCCCTTTATGTGGTGTGTAGAATTTAGCTGTGAAAAGCTCAAGCCAAATATGTTAGTAGGCCAAAGCGCTTTCAGCAACATTTATAGAGTAAGTCCTCAAAGTTGTCATCAACAGGTTCTTAGAAAGTTCGAAAATGTGGAACATATACACAAAGGAGTTCCATCCAGCTACAAAAAATAAAGAGATTCTGTCATCTGCAACAACACGGGATAATACTGGAGGTCGTTATGCTAAATGAAATAAGCCAGGCACAGAAAGACAAACATTGCAAACATCACATGTTCTCACTTATTTGTGGGATTTAAAAATCAAAACAATTGATCTCATGAACATAGAGAGTATGCTGGTTACCAGAGGCTGAGAAGGGTAGTTGGGGGGTGGGGAGGGGTAGATAGGGATGTTTCATAGGTACAAAAAAATAGTTAGAAAGAATGAATGACACCCAGTATTTGATAGCACAACAGGGTGACTATAGTCAATAGTAACTTAATTGTACATTTTAAAATAACTAAAAGAGGGTAACTGGACTGTAACACAAAGGATAAATTCTTGAGGGGATGGATACTCCATTTTATAAGATGTGATTATTATAGATTGCATGCCTGTATCAAAACAGCTCATGTACCCCATAAATATATACACCTACTATGTAACCACAAAAATTAAAATAAATTGTCTAGGCTCGATGGGTCACACTTGTAATCCCACCACTTTGGGAGGTCTAGGCAAGCAGATCGCTTGAGGTCAGGAGTTCGAGACCAGCCTGGCCAACATGGCGAAACCCTGTCTCTACTAAAAATACAAAAATTAGCTAGGCGTGGTGGTGCCTCCTGTAATCCCAGCTACTCGGGAGAGTGAGGCACGAGAATCACTTGCACCCTGGAGGCAGAGATTGCCGTGAGCTGAGATCTCACCACTGCACTCCAGCCTAGGTGACAGAGCAAGACTCCATCTCAAATAAAATAAAATAAAATAAATATTTTAACTGAATGAAAAAAATTTTTGATAAGATTCACTTTTGATTTCCCATGTGGCATTGGTTAAGTTGCTTTGCTTTTTTGTGCTTCATCTGAAAAATGGAGATGATGGTAGTACCTAGCTCAAAATTTGTTGTGAGGCTTAAATGAGTTAATATGTACAAAGCAGTTAGAAGAGTTCCTGGCACAGAGTAACACTCAGTGAACGTTAACTATTATTTACTATGATTACTTTTTCTCAAAGAACACAAGGAATTTGAGTCTGTTATTTTTTCATTATATGAATTAAACAATTAAGGAAGACTGTTATATTATGGCCCTTTGGCACATAATAAAATGAATTTAACCCAGCTCTTTTCACATGCAAAGTTGAAATCACTAAACTCCTTGAAAGAAATTTTTTGCTTAGGTTTTCTAGTGATCTTTTTTCTTTCCCGACAATTTTTCTCATCTACTGCTGTTCTCCCAATTACAAACACATAGACATAAAACAACTAGCACATAGTGCCAGAATTTTTGGTGTCAGAATTTTTTGATGTCAGAATTTAGCTAGGCAGACTGATGTTTATGCCATTTATGTAAGGAGAAGTTCTTTTATCTATATTACCCATGCAGCCAATGTATAGTGAGATTTAGGTCTACAGAATGGAACTATAACATTTAATATCAGCAAATGGGGTGGGGGGACACTAAGCCTAAGCCAGGAATGATTTTAAAACATGCAGACAATGAAGCATGAATAATTTCTATTTGTCACATTACTGTGATTACTTTCCTACAGTATTCATAGTATAAGAATCATAGAATATTATGGCTAAGAGGGAACTTAAAACCATTGATGCTGACCACATCGTTTTACAAATGAGGGAACTGAGGGCTCTAAAAGATTAAATGAACTGACCAAAGACACACAGCTTGCTGGCCCATGCAAAGACCTACAAATCCATCTTTGAGAGACACTTAAATCATTAGTGTTTATATTAGGTACTGATTTCCAAGAAACTAAAGATAACATGAATGAAAAAGTTCAGGACAAATCAATAGCTTTTGAAATTTCCAGATTTCAAATTTTCAGATTTTGTGTGTAAAATCTCCCAAACATAAAATTCCATAAACACAAAATATATATTTAAATAATCAAGACCATCCTCAGATGCTTATTCGTATTTATATAGATTGTTATATTCACAGATTTCTATATGAACATTTGTCTCATCAATATAGGAGCTTCCAATAAATAAGATTATGCTCACTGATCTCTATTTTCTAGCACTTAAGGAATATTCCTTAACATTTATATATTAAATATTCAGATAATTGCATACATGTACATCTGTACACAGAATACTTCATCCACAGTAATGAGTGACATATTCATTTCAACTATCACAAATCAACAGCACAGCTAGTCATTGGTGTAAACTCATGATCATTTGTCAATTTAAAGATAATCAAATAATTTGATTAAACTGATTTAAATCTGGCTTCAAACACTGAGAAAATATAATTTCGAAAGTATTCTGACATGCATCAGTATGATGATTTCAGACCATCCGAATTATTTTTTATCCATAAAATATATTAACTATCAAAGACAACAGTTAGTTCAATATTCTATAAAAACGTTTCAAAAATATAAATTTACATAATTAACAAATAGTATTAGTAACTGATAGTTATGTGGCACTACTATGGAGCAACAACATGTTTTATACACTTCTAATGTGTAGTACAACTTATTTTTCATAACTCCGCAAGGGACCATATAACATGTTAAGAAAACTGAGGCCCAGAGAAGTTAAGTAACATGCCCAAAGTCACACTCATAGTCAGTTGCAAAGGTAATACTCAAAACCAGGCAGTCTGGTTCAAGAACCCACACTATTAACTATTAGATTATGCTGCCTCCAAATCAAGCTACAAATTTGCATGCAATATGCTGCCTGAAATTTTGAATGAAGACACGGAAGAGACAAAACTATATACTTTGACAGTATCAGTTGCCACTATGGTATAATGCTTTTAGAATGTCAGTTTTGCAGTGGCCTTCAAAATTATGCAAGTCTAATTTCTTCATTCTACAGATAAGGAAACTAAAGCTCAGGGACTTATTGTTTTAAATCATTTTGTTAACTACGGTTGTATGACACCCATGTTTCCAGCACAGCTCAGGTAAACTGAATATGAAAGTGAAATATAATAGACTGATTCTAAAACAGTGTTTCTCTGCGTGGTCTCTGGACAAGCAGCATGGACATCACCTGGGAACTTGTTAGAAATCCAAAGTCTCAGTCCTATCCCACACCTAGCAAATCAGAAATTTAGGGGGTGGGGCCCAGCAATCTGTGTTTTAACAAACACTTGAGGGGATTCTGAGGCATGATAAAGGTTGAAAACCACTGTTTTTTCCCTAAATTCAAGTTCTAATTATGAACAAGTTCATTTTGTTGGTTGAAATCCCTTCAGTTTTACATGCAGAGTAAAAAAGTAGCCTTTTCACCTACTCCTAAAGACACAAATCATATATACTCATACACACACACATACACACATGCACATACATATTATCTACATTACACACATAAATAACATGATCATACCTATAACTAATAATACTGTCTACATAATACACATAAACAGATGTGATGTTATTCATGTGTATTTTATAGATAGCTCTGCCATCTCCCAGGCATGTGTCCATTCCATTCTCCAACCTTGCCTCCCTTTTTGAAGAAATCTCTCCTCCACAAAAGTTTCACCTTAAGAGAATAAAATGTATCTCTTTTTTCCTGTGATCGCAGCATCTGTGGAATACACTTTAACAGGCGCCACCTCTTTCACAAGGTGCAAGAAGAAACAGAGAGGCACAATTAATATTCTCTGATTTTATAGTATGTGCAAATATTCAAAATGTTTATTCAAAGATAATGTATGCCCACCAGATTTCCTGTATTCAAATAGTACTTCCTGAAAAACTAAAATATAAAGTTTCTGGGACTATGATTCAAGGACAAATGAAAACGAAAAACTAATCACTAAAGAATAAAAATAAATAATGTTTTCTGTTTTTTAAAACTTTCACCCTTTGCCTGTGCTCTGTAAGAATTGGTCAGCACTGAAAGGGAAAAAAAAGAAGTGGTAACAAGCCTTTTAGAATACAAAGGGTGACATTAGTCTTTTAGGAATATAATATAATGTGTACTATTGGAGGTAAATACATATGTTTCCTTAAGAGAAGATCACTTACACTGTAGGAAGACTGGGAGAATCTTGTTTTGCCACTCATCTGCCCCGCAATAATATCAACTATATGTATTCATTTATAAAAAGAACAGCTTCTATTAAACCATGGAAGTACAAGGAACTGCCATATCCACTCTTCATAGTATGGACTGATTTTCTGTATATTTCAATGCTGAGCTTACGGTTAGAACTTTTAACATGGCTTTGAATCTAATGGCCATGGAGATTACGAACCCCTCCCAACTACCCATGCATCTTTAGGACTGGAGATGTTAATTACAGTCCTCTTGTTATCCTACCCCTAGGTTCATACTTCAGCAAAAATGATAAAGGATGTTTCCCACAGAGACCTGAGAACTTGGGAATTATTTTTCTTCAATCTAAAAGAAATCAACTGATTGGCTTTCACAGTGAGGGGCAAGTCTATATAGCACAGTGCCATGAGCCGTGAAAAAGGAGCCTAAGCCCATCAGTTCTTTCATAACACGACCATGCCTCTCTTTCAATAATACTATTTATAATACAAAAATAGAAGTATTGGGAAAGATTTTTGCCTTTTCACACAAACAGACACATGTAGTAAGTAACAGTGTTGGTTCAATTGTAAGACAACAGTTTCGTAACATCTTTAGGTTTTTGAAAGGTCATGAGATTGAACTACCCATTTAACCTGGATTGGGCAGAAGTAGTAAAGATATCAGGCTTTTAGTATAAAGGATACAACCTTACAGTTTCACAGATACAAATTTTTAGTATCTTTATACTAATAAAAATGAGTTTGTAAAAATTATTAAACATGTAAATAAACTGGTAATTGAGCTGGCTTAACTTAGCTGAGAGAAAAGGCTACTTAAAAACTTTCCCACAATAAGTGTATGCAAATATGTGTTCATTAAAATAGTCTCTGACAGCTGCCAGAAAAGAGCAATCCAAGTTACTAAATGTACATGAAAAATTATAACTTTAAAAAATATCCTGTCAAACTTTTCATTAATTCAGAATATTCTCTCCCAAGTGCAAGTTAGTAATTTGATTTTACCTTTTTTTCCTACAAATTTGCTAGTTTTGCTCAAACCTAGACACAACCCTCTAGATGAATCCAGTTTTGCAAGTTGCTTGCAATAACTAATTCAGAGAAATGTTTTAAGCATACACTATACATAGATTATATACAGAAAATCATTTTCTTTTCATGTGGCTAAAAAGCAATGTAGAAGAAGATTCCTTAGGTTTTTAAAAATATTATTCAACTACCTATGACTGCTTTATAAAATTATACTAAGCTTGGCATGTAACTAACAATCAATTGCCTCTTGAATTTTATATCCAAAAGATCTAAAGGAGATGGAAGTGTTAGGGAAATGAGGGAAGAAAATAAAGTTCCCTTTATCCAGTCTTAAAGAGGTATACCTAATTGTTTTCTGCATGCCTTAAAAAAAGGTCCCAGTTTGGGTTTCTACCTGATGTAAGCCCATTTGATTTGTACTTAGTGAATAGTCATGGGTGATCATGGGTGAGAGAAGTAAACTCTTAGATTCACACAGAGAAGAACAGCATAGACAATGGCATCCTGCTGGCAGCCTGGAAGGAAGCTAAACATTCTTATTCAGTGGCATCCCCAAAGTCAAGACACCATTTTTAAAAGCAGCTTGAACTGTTACAAAAAGGGTTTCTCTTTTACACATTTTATTTCTGACCTTTTTCTTTAAAAAGAAAAACCTTAATATTCAATTTATTCAATTAAATTCAAGAAAAAACAAAAATTGAATTAAAATTCAATTAAATTCAAGAAAAAACACATCCACTCCCACCCATGTTGTTAATCTACTTGATGTCTCCAACCTGAACTTACACATTTGGTGCATTTAATCCAAATAAATCTAAATAAATGCAAAATTTAAATAATTAGTATAAAATACTCCTGCAATGCTATTATTCTAATGCCATTTTTTTCCTAATGCTATTTTTTAAAGCTATGTTACATAAGTTAAATAAAGCCCATTTTAAAGGCATTGGCTACTTAGGTGATAAACATAAGCAGTAAATTCACTTTTCCAAATTGCCCCATATATTATATTTAATCCTCCTTCTGCAATCACCAGCACTGATGTACACATTCATAGCTGCTTTCTTTTGACATAGTTCTTTTATTACTGTCTCGTTTCCTTACATAATGTCCTGCAGCAGCTGCTCTATTATTATGATGCTTTTTTCTCCTTTTTCTTTAGCGGTTTTGCTAGCACAAAGAATTAAAATGTACTTACCTTCCACTGCTTTGGCTGCAACTAAGAGTGCTTTGGGTGCATATGTCTGGGAATGGGATGGGGGGAGTTTTAATGTGGAGGGGGACTGAGATTGTTTGTTTCTTTTTATTTCTGAACAGTGACATATTGATATTTCTGATAATAAATCATTCCAATTTGTTCATCCCTGCAACCAATGGTTTTAATTTTCATGTACATGTTGCAAAGTCCATTTTGTTAGAAGCATTTGATAAAATACTCAATTACCATTTTTTACACTGTAGTTCAACTGCTTTGCTGATAAAAGGCTCCAGCTCAGAAGATAAACTGTAAGTATTTCCTGAAGAACAAATGTCAGAGGCGGTACACAATTAATGGCATTTTTTTTTTGAAGCAGATTATTCTATCACCAGTGGGACAGGGTGGTTCAAATATTTATTTTGTTGAAAATGTCATTTAAATATTGTTTGACACCTGCTCCCTATAGTCATCTGCTCATCACATTTCAATTTCAAGGGATTTAAAAGTGAGATTTAACTCTACGTCCAGCAAGAAAAGAGAAACTCATCTACAAACCAAGATAAGAATACACTGCTGATATATGCAAATTATTTAAATAAATAGAAATGCAATTGATTCAGTTTTGTGGATCTATATGGGAGAAGAATATGTGAGCTTCAGCACCCTCTCCTGTCCTTAGCTTTCAAGTGTTTATTTTTTTGTTTGTTTGTTTTGTTTTGTTTTGAGACAGGGTCTCCCTCTATTGCCCAGGCTGGAGTGCAGTGGCAGGATCATGGTTCATGGAAGCCTCAGATTCCTGGGATCAAGCAATCCTCTGCCTCAGCCTCCCGAGGAGCTGGAACTACAGAAGCATGCCACCAGGCCCAGCTAGTGTGTGGTTTTTTTCTTTTATAGAGATGGGATCTTGCCATGTTGAACAGGCCTGTTTTGAACTCCTGGCCTCAAGCAATCCTCCCACCTCAGCATCCCAAAGTGCTGGGATTACTGGTGTGAGCCACTGTGCCTGGCCTCAAGTGTTTATTTTTGAGACCATATTTGAAATCTGGCCAAAAATGAACCTACCTGTTCATTCATTAAATTGTCTTTTTCTAGGTAATCTACTGTTAAAAATAATCACTTCACTCACCCTACTTCAATTTCCCTCCATATGCAAGCTCTAGGTGGCATTAATTATTGGCTGAAAAGACAGATTACAGTGCAGAAGGCTATAATAAGCTAACTTTTATTAATGGGAAGGAGCTTATTTTATTGACCTCTATTTGCTCAACTTGGAAAGTTCCTATTAGGTGCTCAGCAAGTGGAGACGGTTATAATTTCAAGTATGGGCCCCAGAATGAAATGTACTCCACTAAGCATTTTTCTTCCTAGAAATTCCTCTTCATCTTCCACTCCTAGTCAATCATTTTTGGCAGTTTTAAGTCCATTACATTTTTGCTGTGAATTTTAAATGGTTAGAAGATGTCTCCAGATAAAATCAAGCCTTAATCCCTGCCTCACTCTTTGGAAAGCCACAAGGCAGTAGAAAATGGAGTCCAGAAGGAAAAGGATAAGAACAATCAGGGGAAGAGGAACCAAAGAACTGGCTTTGAAATTTTCTGTTTGCTTTACTACCAATCGTTTTGGTGCTATGACTTTAATTTTTACTAAATCTCCCTGCATTATATCATTAGATTACCTCAGGGATCCAACACACGTCGTGTATTTGCATACTACCTTCACTGGAAACGTGTTTTAATCTTTCTAGTAAAATTATAAGAAACTGCTCCAGTCAAGAAAAATGCTGAGACATCACTGAGTAAAGAAGTGTGAAAAAGTGTGAAGATTTATTCACGTCATTTAACTCTTTAGCTCCTAGAACTTTTCTGAAGCGCTTGGGAGCTCTGAAATATGAAATATGAAATATGTGAAATAGCTGGATTTGAACCACTGACAAAAGGCAATGCAGGCAATTGAAGTAATCAACTCTGTCTACTTAATTAAAATTGCTAAAATTACTGGAAGCATCATTTAGACTGGGCAACGTTAAGTAAGAGTTGAACCAATGTTGCCAAGGTTTAAGATGGAACATCCTGGATTAAACCCTCCAATTTTACTTTTTGGGACACTTTAGGTGCCTCTGCAAACACATTAACTCCATCCCTTAATAGGAGCCACCGTGATGTGAAAGAAAAGGTAACTCCTTGGAGCCAGACCCATTTGAGTTCCAATCCTTACAAAATTGTCTCCAAAGCAAGCCATGTATCCTCCCAGAGGCTCAGATTTTGCATCTGCAAAATGGATTTAATCATGCCCTATTGAGCGGTATATAAGGATTAAATGAGATCTTTGGATTTTGTAAAAGGACTTGGCGAGTATGTAAAAGGACTTGGAATTAAGTAGGGATTAAACAAATGCATATTGAACAGATTTATTAAATTAAACTTACAGTTCCTGGGTTTTTGGTATGATTTCCAGCTACTAGAATTTAAGTTAAAAAATTCTGCTTCTTGCAGTAATTGCTAACTTTAGTGGCTTGAAAAAGTACATAGGTAATACAAAGATGTCCCCAAAGTACTTTACCTATTCGGAGAACCTAGCTCAGTGACCTGTGAAAGTAATCCACAGTCCTTGCTGAGCATTAATGGGCTTTACATTTGTACCTTTACATAGAGGAGGTTCTTGAGAGTATCAGATTTGTAGGGCATGATCTTCTCAAGAAGAAAACAAGGTCAATCTCCCAGCACTAAGTTAAGTATTCTCCACAATAACTGCTGTTGACATTTAAAGGGGCAACATGAAGTCAGTTTGAGGACCACAAGTTGCTTTAGTAATATTACTGTATCTAGTAAGTTTTATCTGGTTTAAACTTATGGATGAAATCCATAAGTTAATTAATCGTAAGTTTGATATTGCAAAAAAAGGAGTATAGACAGCATTTACCTATCTTGAATAGATTTTTTTGAAATAGCTTGAAAGCAGACCTATGTCCACTACAAACTTGAGAAGTTTTTGTTTCATTACATAACATAGCCTATTTTAATCATTCAGACATATTGATATTTCTAAAAAAAAATAAGCAGTAAGAAAATCTCTTTATTGCAATCTATGTATGACATTGCATCAATATGGCCAAGAATATCTAATAAATCTACATAGATAATGGATAAGAAGAGGATTTTTAAAATATGAGGGCACCTGTCATGAGGAAACAAGGCCAATTAATAGAAGTCAGCTAAAAAAGATTTGTTTAAAGCTTCTCAAAGTTTAACTTAAGTTTTATCCAGTCTTAAAAATATATTATGATCCTCAACTTCAAGTCACTTAACAAACATTTTAGTTCCTACTATGTGCAAGACAGTATGCTAGCGGGTTAATTTATCTCCTCCCCTACTCTTAGAATTATCAGATGTAATCCTTTTAAAAATCAATTATTACTTTTCACTTGCCTCTTGGAGAGTATTAAAGGTAATGAATCACTGTGTTTCCAAACCTTACTTTCCCCTCAACACCCTGTAGTTCAATATGGACACCATTACTTCTCTGCTACTATAGTGATTCCTTTTGTCATGCCTGAAACAACTACAGAACAGACATTAAATACAATCTATATCTCCATAAATCATTGAATAAATGAATCATGAAATTAATATGTAAATTGTGTGTTTAACCTCTATTTATACAGCACTGTCTGTCACCATGTTGTAAATCTAAAACTAATTTCAAATTCACAACTCTGCAAAAAGAACACTAAGGAAAAAGCTTGACATATTTATTAACTAAATGTTGAACTACATTGAGTAAGTAATTAACAGTCATGCCAATACAGGGAGAGAAAATTATATTTAAGCACAGATGTCACCTGCATGAAATGGCTAAAACTATTTTAGATTAGATTTTGATATTAATCAAAGAATATTGCTATTTAATTTTTGACAGGCAAATCTGTTTCCATTTATTCATGTTTCCATTAAGCATTTCATTTTTAAATGTTCATGTTACAATCGTCCATTTGTCTCCTTAAAGAAAAGGAAAGAATCCTAAAAGGTTACATGACAATAAACCTACTCAAAAGTTAACCAAAGTCTCCACAACTCAGCATATTAGTAACATTTTATATTTGACATATGGCTAAATATTTTAAAATGACAATTTCTACATGTATTTTTATGATGTACCTAATAACACTATTTAAATATTTAATGGGTTTTGTCACCACTAACATGGGTACCTTCTGAAAAATTATTTCATTCCTAAAGAACAAGTTGTTCAAAGAATACAACTTTGAAGTTAAAGATGGCACATAAATATATACACTGGAAAATGTATTAAACTAAGTATTCTTATCCTTTCATGCATCTAGATCATTAGTTTTAAGAACACAGTCTCACAGCTAGCTTCTATATTTCTAACGTGAGTTTCCATTAAGATACTAGATTTAAAAAGCATAATGCATAATTTCACTATAGGAAATGGTATTAAAATACTTACAATAGATAATAATCTTGATTGTAATGAAAAATAATCACTTATTTCAGCTGATATTGCACATGCAGATGAGAGGCAAAATGACCCTTAGCCTCTGACTTCCCTAGCTAATTTAATCTGACTCACTGGTCACATTTACAAAGGGAAAAGAGAACAGATTTTAAATTTAACTAATGAAAACTGTTTCCCAGAGTTTTACACGTCAGTAAACATTGTGTGCTTTCAATTTCCTCACATCTGGGAAGTTTAGAATGTGCCTGAATACTTTCAAAAAACCTAACCTGCAAAGCCAAGCTTAAAAAATGAACAACTTTCTGATTTAAGAAATTTAAAAAGAATTGTATGATGGTGAGGAAATCATTACTCAATTCTTTATTCTGAAAAATATTTTTATCCAATATGCCAAAATGTCATTAGTACTCAACCATCCCTATGGATGGTTTATAGTGAGCTATCCACATTCTCTTGCCTGATTGTCCTAATAACCAATGACATGTGTTCTTAAAGGAGCAGACTGGAATTAGTATATTGCATATCTGTGAGGCAGAATTTGTCTGAGTTTAAGTCTATCTAGCCCCTATCTGATCTGTATCCATATCTGTGGTGATTCTAACCAAACTAACTAGAGCAAATTCCACCATCCCAAGAATCCTGAATAGAAAAGAAAGAGAAAGCATCTTAGCTGACCATATCAAACAAAAGCAGAAAAAATAAAACCATAATGACAATATTTTTATATAGTTATTGTCATTAGAATGAATTAGACTGCAATAATCAGGCATTTTTTTTCCTTTGCTTCTTATATATTAAGAGCAAGAGTTGGAGGCCAGGTGTGGTGGCTCACGCCTGTAATCCTAGCACTTTAGCAAGCCTAGGTGGGAGGTTCTCTTGACCCCAGAAGTGGGAGACCAGCCTGGGAAATATCGCCTCTACAAAAATACAAAAAATTAGACGAGCATGGTGGCATGGGCCTGTGGCCCCAACTACTCAGGAGGCTGAGGCAGGAGGATAGCTTGATCCCAGGAGCTGGAGGCTGCAGTGAACCAAGATCATACCTGTCTCAAAAAAAAAAAAGAATTGGTTCAATATATCTCACTCCCTTTTCCATATGATCTGTCAGCTAGATCCAATGACAGAAATAATTGAAGGGATGTAAGAAGAAGAAAGAGGAAGACCATTTCCTAGAGGAAATAGCAAGGCACCCCAAAAGTAGGTTACATGCAATAAGGCACATAAACAGTTTAGCACATTGCCTAGAGCATGATAAGAGCCTAATAAATGTTAAATACGATGACAAAAGTGATGGTGATTAAGATGATACTAACAACACCTAAAAATACAATCTATGTGCCCACCAACAGAGTGCTTAAGAATTTTATATAAAGGATCATTACACAGTCATTAAATAGCATATTTCTGAAGATTATTGAAAAATCACAAAAGTGTTCATCATACAACATTAAGTGAAAAAAAGATGCAGAGATGTGTAAAGCTTATGATCCTAATGTTGTTTAAATAAATATGCAGATGTGTGCATAGAAGAAATGAAGAAAGATAATGCAATACCTTTGGATTATGTGAATATAGGGGATTAATATTTGACTTTACACAAATTCCCAAATGTTTTCTAACTTATATTTTACTTTTATATGCAGAATATACACATACATATATACACACACACAAAATGAGATGGAGATCTAATCTCTAAACACAAAAATTCTCATACCTTAAATAGGCAGTTCTCAAAGGTTTTGGTCTTAGGACTGTTTTCCATCTTATTTATCAATTCATTAAAATACAATAATAAAACAATTATCTATTAACATTAATAATACATTTTAAGACAAGGTAACTATTTTTGAAAACAAACAAATAAGCAAAAACAATATTCAGTGACAAGAATGGCACTGTTTTACATTTTTTGTAAATTCAAAAGACAACTGAATTCTCTTTTATGTTCAGTCGGATGCAGTATGTTGTTTTGGTTAAAGTACAGGGAGAAAATTTAGTCTCACACGCATGTGTACTTGAAAAAGGAGGGACTTATGGAACCATTGAAAGCATCTTAGGGGCCTCTGAGAGTATCCAAGACTGTAGTTTGAGAACTGCTTCCTTAATTCAATGCATTATTTTGTTAGAATATTTTTCTTTTATTATAATTCTCATCTTGGACATCAGTGGCATGTCTCTCTTCAGAAGAAAGTCGTGCTTTGCTATTTTGGTCAAAATAGACTATGTGGAGAAATACCATGCTGCTCTTCAAGAAGTTATTTGGTATTTTATTTCTGATTAGTATGATGATTAATACATAGATCAATTAGTATCTTCACTGATGTTCTATATGTTTCCCTATAAGAGGTATGTCACTTCACATCATGTGCTTTTCTTCTCACTAGTTTTGTTTTTTGTTATATTCTTTTTTTAAGAAAATAAAAATCCCTATGCTAACTTAGTTTGCCCAGTCACGCATTTTATGAGCCTAAAGCTGGAGTGCTGGATGGAAAGAAAGAAAAATGTGGTGCTCCATATACACCATGGAATACTATGCAGCCATAAAAAATGATGAGTTCATGTCCTTTGTAGGGACATGGATGAAGCTGGAAACCATCATTCTCAGCAAACTATCACAAGGACAAAAAAACAAACACCGCATGTTCTCACTCATAGGTGGGAATTGAACAATGAAAATACATGGACACAGGAAGGGGAACATCACACACCGGGGCCTGTTGTGGGGTGGGGGGAGGGGGGAGGGACAGCATTAGGAGATATACCTAATGCTAAATGACGAGTTAATGGGTGCACCACACCAACATAGCACATGTATACA